>NW_027640596.1:0-127000 GCF_949752795.1 Hyperoodon ampullatus | reverse complement strand
TCAAGCATACCCACTGCTGGGCCTATCGCCTGAGTGGATGAGAATCAAAAAGACACAGGCTGCGCTTCACTGGTGGCACAGTGGTTGAGAGTCCGCCTGCCAATGCAGGGGACACGGGTTCATGCCCCGGGTCGGGAAGATCCCACATGAGGCGGAGCGCCTGGTCCCGTGAGCTATGGCTGCTGTGCATGCGCATCTGGAGCCTGTGCTCTGCAATGGGAGTGTCCACGGCAGTGAGAGGTCCACGTACTGCAAAAGAAAAGCCACACGCTGGCAATACTGCAGTCCAGCAATATTTCCCATAGCCAACACTTGGAAGCTACGAAAATCTCCATCAACAGAGGAATGCACAAAGAAGAAGTGGTCCATGTACACAATGGAATATCACTCTAATAAAAAATATATAAATTCAATTGATAACACAAACATAAGTAAGGAGACATCAGCTTTTGGGGGCACATTACAATCTAATATATAACCGAGAAACACCACTGCCAGGATGGTCTGTTTACCTACTTACCAGATTGGGAAAAGCAGAAATGCTGCTGCCCTTTGTTCATTACCTGAAACAGCAGCTTTAAAACCTGGGCTAAGGGTCACT
This sequence comes from Hyperoodon ampullatus, assembly GCF_949752795.1. Classification (NCBI taxonomy): domain Eukaryota; kingdom Metazoa; phylum Chordata; class Mammalia; order Artiodactyla; family Ziphiidae; genus Hyperoodon; species Hyperoodon ampullatus. Next base: position 126,399 of record NW_027640596.1, on the reverse strand, counting down.
TCATATTCACCAGTACTGGAGGACTGTAAATGAAAACTGCCCTCAAAATGTCTTGAGGGAGATAATGGCCAAAATATTTCTAAATGTCACACATACTTCACGAAAACAATTTGAAGAGGTAAGCTGTACTCACAGCTTGACGAAAAATAGGACATGCCAGAAAGCTCAATTTCAAGGGATTATGAGGCACATGAAAATCCAACCACAAAGTGGTATCAGCACACACTAGTCAGAATAAACATCAGCAAAAAAAACTACAAGCAAAAAATGCTAAAGGTGTTGTGGAGAAGTGAATTCCCTCAACTTCAAGTGGGACGTAACCTGGTAAGAGCCACTAATGAGAACAGAATGGAGGTGCCTCTACAAGGTAAATATTTTGCTACCATATGATCCAGCAGGCCCACTCTTGTGCCTATAAACTAAGAAGACAGAATTGGAAAGACACAGGTAGGCAAATGTACATTGCCACAGCATTACAATAGCCATGACATGGAAGCAACCAAAAAGTCCATCAACAGATGAGTGGTCAAATAAGAACAGGTATATGTACAGACAGAATATTAGCCAAGGAAAAAAAGGACACAATGCCATTTGCAGCACCGTAGATGAGTCTAGAGGTAATCATGTGACTTATTGTAAGTCAGAAAGGGAAAGAAACATATCGTGTGATATCACCTTTAGGTATTACCTATAAATTGATACCAGTGAAGATATTTCCACAGAGAAGGGCAACCACTGATTCATTCAACAAACTTATGGTTCACCAATGGAAATTTGTGAGGATTGGATACATTAGGATATTGGGGTTAACAGACATATACAAACACAGGTGAAATATATAATCACCAAAGACCTACGGAATACCAAGAGAAGACTACTCAACATTCTGTCATAACGTACATGGGAAAAGGATTCCAGGAAGAATAGACATATGTTTATGTGTAAAAGAACCACATCTTGCACACCTACAAAAAGCCAAACATTGTAATCAAACTTGCTGTGATAAAAATAAAAATTAAATTAAATAAACGAACAAGAAGTAGTGAGACATATACTTAAGGGGCTTTTTCCTGGCACACGCCATTCTAAACTACAACCTAGAACACAACTTCCATTGAGGATCTGCTGCCCTAGTAACCAGATTTGGTAAAGTAGAACTAATGCCACCTTGTGGGCGTTTCACACAACAGCAGCTTTAATCCCACCGTTAATGGTCAGTTGATATTCAAAATAATTGCAGGCCTGTAAATCACACCTGCACTGAAAACAAATCCTGGGGTCGTATATCGACCAAAAAATCCAAAGGCATCCATATTTCAAACCGACAGTTTCAAGAGGCATAATTTATGCACATTTGTCTTCTGTTTCTTTTTCTTTCTTTCTTTTTTTGTTAAAAAAAAGGGAATGGAAAGAGGCTGAACATCAGGAATTAATAAAGCCATGCAAATCCAGTGTACACAAACGTTCACCTGACAGCCGTCAGAATGATCATCAGCAAAAAAAGTCTACAAAGAATAAATGCTGAATGGGTTTTAGAGAACTGCATACCCTTTAGCTGCTGGTGGGATGCAACCTGGTAACAGCCAGTAGTGAGAACAGAATGGAGGTGCGTTTAAGGGTAAAAATGGAGCTACCATGTGATCTGGTAGGACCACTCATGGGCCTATCACCTGAGTAGACCAGAATCAAAAACACAAAGGCTGGCAATCCTGCACTGCAGCAAGGTGTACCATAGCCAAACCTGGAAGGAACCAAAATGTGCATCAACAGAAAAATGCACCAAGAAGAAGTCGTCCATGTACACAATGGAATATTAGCCATGAAAAAGCATGGAACAGTGCCGTTGGCACCACCATAGAAGGACCTAGAGATAATCACCACACTGGAAGTAAGAAAGAAACCGAAAGACAGACATCCTATGACATCACTTATAGGTGTTACCTAAGAATTGATACCCATGAAATAATTTCCAAGAGAAGGACACGCATAGATTCAGAAAACCAAATTATGTTTAACCAAATGGAAAGGTGTAAGGAATGTATGAATTAGGATATGGGGGCTAACAGACATATACTAATACATATGAAATATATAATCACAAAATACCTATGGAATACGAAGAGAGGTCCACTCAACACTCTATAATAACATACACGGGAATGGATCCAAAGAGGAATAGACAGATACATTGATAGGATGAACCAGAAACTGTACACCTAGGAGAATCTACATTTTGATCAAATTGGCTCTGATAATTAATAAAAATTAAATTTAAAAAGCAAACAACAATTTAGGAGATATGAGCTCTTGGGGGTTTGCGCTGGCACATTGCACTCTAATTCGCAGCTGACTAACACGATTGCCACGAAAGCTCTGTGGCCCAAAATCCCAGACTTGGAAATGTAGAAATGCTGCCGCCTTGTGGCCGTTTCCCACAAGAGCGGCTTTGAACCCACAGCTAATGGTCACTTAACATTCACAAGGATTCAGGGCTGTAAAGGACACCTGCCCTAAAAAATTGTGCGGAGGTAGGGAATGGCCAAAAAATTTCAAAACTGTCCAATTTTTCAAGGAGATTGTATGGAGGGGTAAGTTTTACTCACTCATTTTCAAAAAAGAGGAAAATGGATAAAAGCTCAACATCAGTACTTATTAGACTCATGCAAATCTAACCTCCAAAATGATTTCAACTCACACATGTCAACTACCATCAGCTGGAAGTCTACAAACATTACATGCTGAAGGTGTTTTAGAGAACTGTGTACCCTCTAGCTGCTGGTGAGAGGTAAAGTGGTGACAGCCCATAATAAGAATAGAAAGGAGCTGCGTTTAAAAGTAAAAATTGAGCCACCATTCCATTCAGCAGGCCCGCCACTGAGACTCTCACCTGACAAATCCAGAGTCGACAAGGCACAGGCTTCAACAGCTGCACTGCAGGAATTTTCACAATAGTCAAGACACGGAAGCAATCAAAATGTCCATCACGATATCAGTTGAAAAAGGAGAAGTGGTCCATGTACACAATGGAATATTAGCCATGGAAAACAATGAAACACTGCTCTTTGAGGCACCACAGTTGAGCCTAGAGATAATCACAGAACATGAGGTAAGTCGGAAAACAAATGACATATCCTATGATATCACTTGCAGGCGTTATCTAACAACTGACACAAATGAACATATTTGCACAGAGAAAGACACTCACACACTTAGAAAACAAACTATGCTTATCTAAAAGGAAAGGTGGGGGGAATGGAAAAATTAAGATTAGGGTTACCATACGTGTACAAATACCTATTAAATACACATAACAAAAAGACCGACCATATAGCAAGGGAGGTCTATGGAACACTCTGCAATAATTTACATGGGAAGTGGATCTGTACATGAATATATATATATATGTATTTTATGCACAAATGAACCAGATTGTGTACACCTAGGACAAACAATATTGTAATCAATAGCCCTATTAAAAAAACTAAAACAACAAACAAGAAATAATGTAACATAAACTTATGGGGGTTTCTCCTGGCACATTCCATTTTAATTTACAACCTAGGAACAGGGATTCCAGAACGGCTCTGCTGCCCTAGTAACCAGATTTGGGAATGGAGAAATGCTGCCGCGTAGTGGCCGTTTACCACAACAGCAGCTTTAAACCCAGTGCTAATGGTCACTAAATATTCACACTCATTACAGGCCTGTGAATGACACCTGCCCTCAAAAACAATCCTGGGAGCGAATATTGACCAAAAAATTCAATTTTGAGGGCAACCTTTCAAGAAGACAATTTCAAGAGGTTAATTGTATTCTCCGTTTTTTTCATTTGTTCTTTAACAGAAATTTTAAAATGTCTGGAAAAATGAACCTTAGAAATAATTAAAGACTTGCAAATCCAAATTACAAAAATCCTATCAGCTCACAACAGTCAGAATGACCATCAGCAAAAATTCTGCAAACAACAAATGCTGAAGGGGTTGTGGAGAAATGCCTAGGCTTGGTTCAACGTGGGACATGGTAAGAGCCAGTAAGGAAAACAAAAAGGAGGTGCATTGAAAAGGTAAATACTGAGCTACCATTCAATCAAGCATGCCCACTGCTGGGCCCATCGCCTGAGAGGATGAGAATCAAAAAGACACAGGCTGGACTTCACTGGTGGCGCAGTGGTTGAGAGTCTGCCGCCGGAGCAGGGGACACGGGTTCATGCCCCGGTTCGGGAAAATCACACAAGCCGCGGAGCGGCTGGTCCCGTGAGCTATGGCTGCTGGGCCTGTGCGTCCAGAGCCTGTGCTCTGCAATCGCAGTGGCCATGGCAGTTAGTGGCCTACGTACTGCAAAACAAAAAAAAATACAGCCTGGCAATCCTGCACTCCAGCAATATTTATCATAGCCAACACTTGGAAGCTACGAAAATGTCCATCAACAGAGGAATGCACAAAGAAGAAGTGGTTCTTGTACACAATGGAATATGACTCCAATAAAAAAATATAAACTCAATCTAGAAAACAAACAAAAGTAAAGAAACATCAGCATTTGGGGGTTTATCCAGGCACATTCCACTGTAATTTATAACCGAGAAATACCATGGCAAGGTAGTCTGTTTCCCTAGTTAAAAGCTTGTGAAAAGCAGAAATGCTGCCACCCTCTGGCCGTGACCTGCAACAGCAGCTTTAAAACCTGTGCTAAGGGTCACTTCATATGCACCAGTACTGGAGGGCTGTAAATGAAACCTGCTCTCAGAATGTCATTAGGTAGGTAATGGCCAAAATATTTCTAAATGTCACACATACTTCACGAAAACAATTTGAAGAGGTAAGCTCTACTCACAGTTTGAAGAAAAAAAGGACATGCCAGAAAGCTCAATTTCATTGGATTATGAGACGCATGCAAATCCAACCACAAACATATAGCAGCTCACACTAGTGAGAATAAACATCAGCAATAAAAACTACAAACAATAAATGCTGAAGGTGTTGTGCAGAAGTGCATACCCTCAACGTTAAGTGGGACGTGACCTGGTAAGAGCCACTAACGAGAACAGAATGGAGGTGCCTTTACTAGGTAAATATTTTTCTACCATATGATCCAGCAGGCCCACTCCTGGGCCTATAACCTAAGAAGACAGAATTGGAAAGACACAGGCAGGCAAATGTGCATTGCCGCAGCATTACAATAGCCAAGTCATGGAAGCAACCAAAAAGTCCATCAACAGATGAGTGGACAAAGAAGAACTGGTACATGTACAGATGGAGTATTAGCCAAGGAAAAAAGAACACGATGTCATTTGCAGCACTGTAGATGAGTCTAGAGGTAATCACACAACTTGTAGTATGTCAGAAAGAGAAAGACACATATCGTATGATATCACCTTTAGGTATTACCTATAAATTGATACCAGTGAAGATATTTCCACAGAGAAGGGCAACCACTGATTCATTCAACAAACTTATGGTTCACCAATGGAAATTTGTGAGGATTGGATACATTAGGATATTGGGGTTAACAGACATATACAAACACAGGTGAAATATATAATCACCAAAGACCTACGGAATACCAAGAGAAGACTACTCAACATTCTGTCATAACGTACATGGGAAAAGGATCCCAGGAAGAACATTCATATGTGTATGTGTAAAAGAACCACATGTTGCACACCTACAACAAGCCAAAGATTGTAATCAAACTTTCTGTGATAAAAAATAAAAAATTAAATTAAAAATACGAACAAGATGTAGTGAGACAAACTTAAGGGGCTTTTTCCTGGCACATTCCATTCTAAATTACAACCTAGAACAGGACTTCCTTTGAGGCTCTGTTGTCCTAGTAACCAGATTTGGTAAGGGAGAACTGCTGCCGCCCTGTGGCCGTTTCATACAAGAGCAGCTTTAATCCCAGCGCTAATGGTCAGTTGATATTCAAAATAATTGCAGGCCTGTAAATGACACCTGCCCTGAAAACAAATCCTGGGGTCGTATATCGACCAAAAAATTCAAAAGACGTCCATATTTCAAACCGACAGATTCAAGAGGCATAATTTATGCACATTAGTGTTCTGCTTCTTTTTCTTTCTTGCATTTTTTGTTAAAAAATCGGGAATGGACAAAGGCAACCTTCAGAATGGGAGAAAATATTTGCAAACGAATCAATGGACAAAGGTTTAATCTCCAATATATATAAACAGCTCATGCAGCTTAATAGTAAAAAACAACAAACAACCCAATACAAAAATGTGCAGAAGATCTAAATAGACATTTCTTCAAAGAAGACACAGAGATGGCCAAGACACACATGATAATCTGCTCAACATCACTAATTATTAGAGTAATGCAAACCAAAACTACAATGAGGTATCACCTCACACTTGTTAGCATGGGCATCATCAGAAAATCTACAGACAACAAATGCTGGGGAGGGTGTGGACAAAAGGAACCCTCTTCCACTATTGGTGGGAATGTAAATTGATACAGTCACTATGGAGAACAGTATGGAGGTTCCTTAAAAAACTAAAAATACAATTACCATATGATCCAGCAATCCCACTTCTGGGCATATACCCAGAGAAAACCATAAATCAAAAAGACACATTCACCACAATGTTCACTGCAGCACTATTTACAATAGCCAGGTAATGGAAGCAACCTAAATGCCCACAGACAGACGAATGGATAAAGATGTGGTACATATATAAAATGGAATATTACTCAGCCATAAAAAGGAATGAAACTGGGTCATTGTAGAGACGTCGATGGATCTAGAGACTGTCATACAGAGTGAAGTAAGTCAGAAAGGGAAAAACCAATATTGTATATTAATGCATATATGTGGAACCTAGAAAAATGGTACAGATGAACCGGTTTGCAGGGCAGAAATAGAGACACAGAGGTAGAGAACAAACTTATGGACACCAAAGGGGGGAAGCCATGGGGTGGTGGTGGTGGGATGAGTTGGGAGATTGGGATTGACCCGTATACATATATATGCATAAAATAGATAACTAATAATAACCTGCTGTATACAAAAATAAATAAAATTAAATTTCAAAATTTTTAAAAATAAATAAAATTTAAAAATAAAACAGAAAAAAGTTCTTCCCTTCACACAGATGTATTTATATGAATGAATTATTTCCATACTTATATCTATAAACACATAAAAGAGGAATAAAATCTAAATTAAACCAAAAAAGAAAAAAAACAGAACCCACCAGTTATACAGAGGAAATCCCTATCAGGGCACTTGCTCCAGTGGTAAACAATTCTGAAGTTGGTCAGAGGTGGGGAATCATCTCCCATGCAGCCAGCAGCCCCGCCCCCGCAAGGAGCGTCCTCATTGCAAAGCTGGGGGACCATGCCGAGGCGTCTGTGAGTAAACGTGAGCTGAGCCCCAGGCCAGCTGCTGCTGGACTGTTCCCACCCTTCCCAGGTAAAACACCTGAATATGTACAAGGACTTGAAAGCCTAGAGGAAGGGCCGTGGAGCCACACCAGCGACAGCACGCAAGCCGACTTGGTGCCTGCAGGCCAGCCAGGATGGTCCTGGACCTGGGCGCTCTTCTGGAAGCTTTCCATTTCCCTGCCTGAGATACCCCTCCTGTCCCGGCCCTCACTGCTTTTTTCCTTCCTCACCTCTGCCCGGGGAGAAATTCCAGTGGAAGGTATGGGTGACACATCCTCTTCTTTAGCAGGTGGCAGCCTGGCAACTCCTGCAGAAAGTCCAGCAGAGCCCCACTCACACCGGGCCACCCACAATGCCGTGGCCCATCACTCCCTCCCACCAGCACAGCCCCGAGACTGCTGATGGGGCAGAGAAAATGGCGTCAGGCACAGCTGCAGGGGCTCTTGCTGCCTGGAGCCGTGTTTATATTAACCTCAAACCAGGCACACCTGGGGAGGGCTGGCCGGCAGGGTCAGGCTACCCAGTTCAGCCAATCTTCACCCCTCAGGGACTCACATTGCAGAAAATGGACCTCGCTGAACCGGCCAGGTCCAAGGAACAGGTGTGGGCTCCTGAGTGTCAGGATAGACAAGGGGCTGCAGCTCTGGCTCGTTTTCTAATCATTTTATCTGGCCCATGAGTGGGAGACAACTTCAAGAAGACCCTCTCCTAATGAGAGGAACCCAGGAGTCAGGGAGAGGAGGGGTGATGGGTAGAGACAGAGGCCTGGTGCCCCAGCTGCAGTGGAAGTCTCTGAAAGACCAGGCAAAGGAAGGCCACACAGAGTGATGCCCAGGGTCACAGGCCTGTCAGAGCTGCTGTTTGTTAGTTCAAGTCCTGCACTGAGGTGCTCTGGTCAGCTGAGTGACAGTTGATCTGGGGTGCTTTGCAATGAGGGCTAGGTGCACGGTTCCTGTGTGCCCAACCCTGACGGGCTATCTGTCCAGAGGAGCTCTGTATCCTGGGAGGGGCCTGACCACGAGGGCCCCATTGGTGGCGGGTAAGGGGCTCTTGCCCAGGTGAGCTCCATATCCTGGAATTGCCCTGACCACGAGAGCCCCATGGGCTGCTGGGGACCTGCTAAACGATGTCAGTGAAGCCACCGAGGATATACATCCAGTAGTTCCTAATTCCTACACCCTGCTGCTCATTCTACCTTCCACAAGGACATGGGATTCTGTACTAGACTTCAATGATGTCTTCTTCTGTATTCCATTCATCCCAGAAAGGCTCAGCTGCCCAAGTAACCAGATTTGGGAATGGAGAAATGCTGCCGCCTTGTGGCCGTTTCCCAAAACAGCAGCTTTAAACCCAGTGCTAATGGTCACTAAATATTCACACTCATTGCAGCCTGCAAATGACACCTGCCCTCAAAAACAATCCTGGGGTCAAAAATTGACCAAAAAATTCAAAACAGGGCAACAATCCAAGAAGACAATTTCAAGAGGTTAATTGTACTCTCCGTTTTTTTTTTTCTGTTTTTCTGTACCAGAAATTTAAAAAGGCATGGAAAAATGCTGAACATTAGGAATAATTAAAGAGATGCAAATCCAAATTAAAAACACCTATCACCTCACACCAGTCAGAATGGCCATCAGCAAAAATTCTGCAAACAATAAATGCTGAAGGGGTTTTGGAGAAATTCCTACCCTTGGTTCAACATGGGACATGGTAAGAGCCAGTAATGAAAACAAAAAAAGAGGTGCCTTGTAAAGGTAATAACTGAGATACCATTCAATCAAGCATACCCACTGCTGGGCCTATCGCCTGAGTGGATGAGAATCAAAAAGACACAGGCTGCGCTTCACTGGTGGCACAGTGGTTGAGAGTCCGCCTGCCAATGCAGGGGACACGGGTTCATGCCCCGGGTCGGGAAGATCCCACATGAGGCGGAGCGCCTGGTCCCGTGAGCTATGGCTGCTGTGCATGCGCATCTGGAGCCTGTGCTCTGCAATGGGAGTGTCCACGGCAGTGAGAGGTCCACGTACTGCAAAAGAAAAGCCACACGCTGGCAATACTGCAGTCCAGCAATATTTCCCATAGCCAACACTTGGAAGCTACGAAAATCTCCATCAACAGAGGAATGCACAAAGAAGAAGTGGTCCATGTACACAATGGAATATCACTCTAATAAAAAATATATAAATTCAATTGATAACACAAACATAAGTAAGGAGACATCAGCTTTTGGGGGCACATTACAATCTAATATATAACCGAGAAACACCACTGCCAGGATGGTCTGTTTACCTACTTACCAGATTGGGAAAAGCAGAAATGCTGCTGCCCTTTGTTCATTACCTGAAACAGCAGCTTTAAAACCTGGGCTAAGGGTCACTTCATATTCACCAGTACTGGAGGACTGTAAATGAAAACTGCCCTCAAAATGTCTTGAGGGAGATAATGGCCAAAATATTTCTAAATGTCACACATACTTCACGAAAACAATTTGAAGAGGTAAGCTGTACTCACAGCTTGACGAAAAATAGGACATGCCAGAAAGCTCAATTTCAAGGGATTATGAGGCACATGAAAATCCAACCACAAAGTGGTATCAGCACACACTAGTCAGAATAAACATCAGCAAAAAAAACTACAAGCAAAAAATGCTAAAGGTGTTGTGGAGAAGTGAATTCCCTCAACTTCAAGTGGGACGTAACCTGGTAAGAGCCACTAATGAGAACAGAATGGAGGTGCCTCTACAAGGTAAATATTTTGCTACCATATGATCCAGCAGGCCCACTCTTGTGCCTATAAACTAAGAAGACAGAATTGGAAAGACACAGGTAGGCAAATGTACATTGCCACAGCATTACAATAGCCATGACATGGAAGCAACCAAAAAGTCCATCAACAGATGAGTGGTCAAATAAGAACAGGTATATGTACAGACAGAATATTAGCCAAGGAAAAAAAGGACACAATGCCATTTGCAGCACCGTAGATGAGTCTAGAGGTAATCATGTGACTTATTGTAAGTCAGAAAGGGAAAGACACATATCGTGTGATATCACCTTTAGGTATTACCTATAAATTGATACCAGTGAAGATATTTCCACAGAGAAGGGCAACCACTGATTCATTCAACAAACTTATGGTTCACCAATGGAAATTTGTGAGGATTGGATACATTAGGATATTGGGGTTAACAGACATATACAAACACAGGTGAAATATATAATCACCAAAGACCTACGGAATACCAAGAGAAGACTACTCAACATTCTGTCATAACGTACATGGGAAAAGGATTCCAGGAAGAATAGACATATGTTTATGTGTAAAAGAACCACATCTTGCACACCTACAAAAAGCCAAACATTGTAATCAAACTTGCTGTGATAAAAATAAAAATTAAATTAAATAAACGAACAAGAAGTAGTGAGACATATACTTAAGGGGCTTTTTCCTGGCACACGCCATTCTAAACTACAACCTAGAACACAACTTCCATTGAGGATCTGCTGCCCTAGTAACCAGATTTGGTAAAGTAGAACTAATGCCACCTTGTGGGCGTTTCACACAACAGCAGCTTTAATCCCACCGTTAATGGTCAGTTGATATTCAAAATAATTGCAGGCCTGTAAATCACACCTGCACTGAAAACAAATCCTGGGGTCGTATATCGACCAAAAAATCCAAAGGCATCCATATTTCAAACCGACAGTTTCAAGAGGCATAATTTATGCACATTTGTCTTCTGTTTCTTTTTCTTTCTTTCTTTTTTTGTTAAAAAAAAGGGAATGGAAAGAGGCTGAACATCAGGAATTAATAAAGCCATGCAAATCCAGTGTACACAAACGTTCACCTGACAGCCGTCAGAATGATCATCAGCAAAAAAAGTCTACAAAGAATAAATGCTGAATGGGTTTTAGAGAACTGCATACCCTTTAGCTGCTGGTGGGATGCAACCTGGTAACAGCCAGTAGTGAGAAGAGAATGGAGGTGCGTTTAAGGGTAAAAATGGAGCTACCATGTGATCTGGTAGGACCACTCATGGGCCTATCACCTGAGTAGACCAGAATCAAAAACACAAAGGCTGGCAATCCTGCACTGCAGCAAGGTGTACCATAGCCAAACCTGGAAGGAACCAAAATGTGCATCAACAGAAAAATGCACCAAGAAGAAGTCGTCCATGTACACAATGGAATATTAGCCATGAAAAAGCATGGAACAGTGCCGTTGGCACCACCATAGAAGGACCTAGAGATAATCACCACACTGGAAGTAAGAAAGAAACCGAAAGACAGACATCCTATGACATCACTTATAGGTGTTACCTAAGAATTGATACCCATGAAATAATTTCCAAGAGAAGGACACGCATAGATTCAGAAAACCAAATTATGTTTAACCAAATGGAAAGGTGTAAGGAATGTATGAATTAGGATATGGGGGCTAACAGACATATACTAATACATATGAAATATATAATCACAAAATACCTATGGAATACGAAGAGAGGTCCACTCAACACTCTATAATAACATACACGGGAATGGATCCAAAGAGGAATAGACAGATACATTGATAGGATGAACCAGAAACTGTACACCTAGGAGAATCTACATTTTGATCAAATTGGCTCTGATAATTAATAAAAATTAAATTTAAAAAGCAAACAACAATTTAGGAGATATGAGCTCTTGGGGGTTTGCGCTGGCACATTGCACTCTAATTCGCAGCTGACTAACACGATTGCCACGAAAGCTCTGTGGCCCAAAATCCCAGACTTGGAAATGTAGAAATGCTGCCGCCTTGTGGCCGTTTCCCACAAGAGCGGCTTTGAACCCACAGCTAATGGTCACTTAACATTCACAAGGATTCAGGGCTGTAAAGGACACCTGCCCTAAAAAATTGTGCGGAGGTAGGGAATGGCCAAAAAATTTCAAAACTGTCCAATTTTTCAAGGAGATTGTATGGAGGGGTAAGTTTTACTCACTCATTTTCAAAAAAGAGGAAAATGGATAAAAGCTCAACATCAGTACTTATTAGACTCATGCAAATCTAACCTCCAAAATGATTTCAACTCACACATGTCAACTACCATCAGCTGGAAGTCTACAAACATTACATGCTGAAGGTGTTTTAGAGAACTGTGTACCCTCTAGCTGCTGGTGAGAGGTAAAGTGGTGACAGCCCATAATAAGAATAGAAAGGAGCTGCGTTTAAAAGTAAAAATTGAGCCACCATTCCATTCAGCAGGCCCGCCACTGAGACTCTCACCTGACAAATCCAGAGTCAACAAGGCACAGGCTTCAACAGCTGCACTGCAGGAATTTTCACAATAGTCAAGACACGGAAGCAATCAAAATGTCCATCACGATATCAGTTGAAAAAGGAGAAGTGGTCCATGTACACAATGGAATATTAGCCATGGAAAACAATGAAACACTGCTCTTTGAGGCACCACAGTTGAGCCTAGAGATAATCACAGAACATGAGGTAAGTCGGAAAACAAATGACATATCCTATGATATCACTTGCAGGCGTTATCTAACAACTGACACAAATGAACATATTTGCACAGAGAAAGACACTCACACACTTAGAAAACAAACTATGCTTATCTAAAAGGAAAGGTGGGGGGAATGGAAAAATTAAGATTAGGGTTACCATACGTGTACAAATACCTATTAAATACACATAACAAAAAGACCGACCATATAGCAAGGGAGGTCTATGGAACACTCTGCAATAATTTACATGGGAAGTGGATCTGTACATGAATATATATATATATATGTATTTTATGCACAAATGAACCAGATTGTGTACACCTAGGACAAACAATATTGTAATCAATAGCCCTATTAAAAAAACTAAAACAACAAACAAGAAATAATGTAACATAAACTTATGGGGGTTTCTCCTGGCACATTCCATTTTAATTTACAACCTAGGAACAGGGATTCCAGAACGGCTCTGCTGCCCTAGTAACCAGATTTGGGAATGGAGAAATGCTGCCGCGTAGTGGCCATTTACCACAACAGCAGCTTTAAACCCAGTGCTAATGGTCACTAAATATTCACACTCATTACAGGCCTGTGAATGACACCTGCCCTCAAAAACAATCCTGGGAGCGAATATTGACCAAAAAATTCAATTTTGAGGGCAACCTTTCAAGAAGACAATTTCAAGAGGTTAATTGTATTCTCCGTTTTTTTCATTTGTTCTTTAACAGAAATTTTAAAATGTCTGGAAAAATGAACCTTAGAAATAATTAAAGACTTGCAAATCCAAATTACAAAAATCCTATCAGCTCACAACAGTCAGAATGACCATCAGCAAAAATTCTGCAAACAACAAATGCTGAAGGGGTTGTGGAGAAATGCCTAGGCTTGGTTCAACGTGGGACATGGTAAGAGCCAGTAAGGAAAACAAAAAGGAGGTGCATTGAAAAGGTAAATACTGAGCTACCATTCAATCAAGCATGCCCACTGCTGGGCCCATCGCCTGAGAGGATGAGAATCAAAAAGACACAGGCTGGACTTCACTGGTGGCGCAGTGGTTGAGAGTCTGCCGCCGGAGCAGGGGACACGGGTTCATGCCCCGGTTCGGGAAAATCACACAAGCCGCGGAGCGGCTGGTCCCGTGAGCTATGGCTGCTGGGCCTGTGCGTCCAGAGCCTGTGCTCTGCAATCGCAGTGGCCATGGCAGTTAGTGGCCTACGTACTGCAAAACAAAAAAAAATACAGCCTGGCAATCCTGCACTCCAGCAATATTTATCATAGCCAACACTTGGAAGCTACGAAAATGTCCATCAACAGAGGAATGCACAAAGAAGAAGTGGTTCTTGTACACAATGGAATATGACTCCAATAAAAAAATATAAACTCAATCTAGAAAACAAACAAAAGTAAAGAAACATCAGCATTTGGGGGTTTATCCAGGCACATTCCACTGTAATTTATAACCGAGAAATACCACGGCAAGGTAGTCTGTTTCCCTAGTTAAAAGCTTGTGAAAAGCAGAAATGCTGCCACCCTCTGGCCGTGACCTGCAACAGCAGCTTTAAAACCTGTGCTAAGGGTCACTTCATATGCACCAGTACTGGAGGGCTGTAAATGAAACCTGCTCTCAGAATGTCATTAGGTAGGTAATGGCCAAAATATTTCTAAATGTCACACATACTTCACGAAAACAATTTGAAGAGGTAAGCTCTACTCACAGTTTGAAGAAAAAAAGGACATGCCAGAAAGCTCAATTTCATTGGATTATGAGACGCATGCAAATCCAACCACAAACATATAGCAGCTCACACTAGTGAGAATAAACATCAGCAATAAAAACTACAAACAATAAATGCTGAAGGTGTTGTGCAGAAGTGCATACCCTCAACGTTAAGTGGGACGTGACCTGGTAAGAGCCACTAACGAGAACAGAATGGAGGTGCCTTTACTAGGTAAATATTTTTCTACCATATGATCCAGCAGGCCCACTCCTGGGCCTATAACCTAAGAAGACAGAATTGGAAAGACACAGGCAGGCAAATGTGCATTGCCGCAGCATTACAATAGCCAAGTCATGGAAGCAACCAAAAAGTCCATCAACAGATGAGTGGACAAAGAAGAACTGGTACATGTACAGATGGAGTATTAGCCAAGGAAAAAAGAACACGATGTCATTTGCAGCACTGTAGATGAGTCTAGAGGTAATCACACAACTTGTAGTATGTCAGAAAGAGAAAGACACATATCGTATGATATCACCTTTAGGTATTACCTATAAATTGATACCAGTGAAGATATTTCCACAGAGAAGGGCAACCACTGATTCATTCAACAAACTTATGGTTCACCAATGGAAATTTGTGAGGATTGGATACATTAGGATATTGGGGTTAACAGACATATACAAACACAGGTGAAATATATAATCACCAAAGACCTACGGAATACCAAGAGAAGACTACTCAACATTCTGTCATAACGTACATGGGAAAAGGATCCCAGGAAGAACATTCATATGTGTATGTGTAAAAGAACCACATGTTGCACACCTACAACAAGCCAAAGATTGTAATCAAACTTTCTGTGATAAAAAATAAAAAATTAAATTAAAAATACGAACAAGATGTAGTGAGACAAACTTAAGGGGCTTTTTCCTGGCACATTCCATTCTAAATTACAACCTAGAACAGGACTTCCTTTGAGGCTCTGTTGTCCTAGTAACCAGATTTGGTAAGGGAGAACTGCTGCCGCCCTGTGGCCGTTTCATACAAGAGCAGCTTTAATCCCAGCGCTAATGGTCAGTTGATATTCAAAATAATTGCAGGCCTGTAAATGACACCTGCCCTGAAAACAAATCCTGGGGTCGTATATCGACCAAAAAATTCAAAAGACGTCCATATTTCAAACCGACAGATTCAAGAGGCATAATTTATGCACATTAGTGTTCTGCTTCTTTTTCTTTCTTGCATTTTTTGTTAAAAAATCGGGAATGGACAAAGGCAACCTTCAGAATGGGAGAAAATATTTGCAAACGAATCAATGGACAAAGGTTTAATCTCCAATATATATAAACAGCTCATGCAGCTTAATAGTAAAAAACAACAAACAACCCAATACAAAAATGTGCAGAAGATCTAAATAGACATTTCTTCAAAGAAGACACAGAGATGGCCAAGACACACATGATAATCTGCTCAACATCACTAATTATTAGAGTAATGCAAACCAAAACTACAATGAGGTATCACCTCACACTTGTTAGCATGGGCATCATCAGAAAATCTACAGACAACAAATGCTGGGGAGGGTGTGGACAAAAGGAACCCTCTTCCACTATTGGTGGGAATGTAAATTGATACAGTCACTATGGAGAACAGTATGGAGGTTCCTTAAAAAACTAAAAATACAATTACCATATGATCCAGCAATCCCACTTCTGGGCATATACCCAGAGAAAACCATAAATCAAAAAGACACATTCACCACAATGTTCACTGCAGCACTATTTACAATAGCCAGGTAATGGAAGCAACCTAAATGCCCACAGACAGACGAATGGATAAAGATGTGGTACATATATAAAATGGAATATTACTCAGCCATAAAAAGGAATGAAACTGGGTCATTGTAGAGACGTCGATGGATCTAGAGACTGTCATACAGAGTGAAGTAAGTCAGAAAGGGAAAAACCAATATTGTATATTAATGCATATATGTGGAACCTAGAAAAATGGTACAGATGAACCGGTTTGCAGGGCAGAAATAGAGACACAGAGGTAGAGAACAAACTTATGGACACCAAAGGGGGGAAGCCATGGGGTGGTGGTGGTGGGATGAGTTGGGAGATTGGGATTGACCCGTATACATATATATGCATAAAATAGATAACTAATAATAACCTGCTGTATACAAAAATAAATAAAATTAAATTTCAAAATTTTTAAAAATAAATAAAATTTAAAAATAAAACAGAAAAAAGTTCTTCCCTTCACACAGATGTATTTATATGAATGAATTATTTCCATACTTATATCTATAAACACATAAAAGAGGAATAAAATCTAAATTAAACCAAAAAAGAAAAAAAACAGAACCCACCAGTTATACAGAGGAAATCCCTATCAGGGCACTTGCTCCAGTGGTAAACAATTCTGAAGTTGGTCAGAGGTGGGGAATCATCTCCCATGCAGCCAGCAGCCCCGCCCCCGCAAGGAGCGTCCTCATTGCAAAGCTGGGGGACCATGCCGAGGCGTCTGTGAGTAAACGTGAGCTGAGCCCCAGGCCAGCTGCTGCTGGACTGTTCCCACCCTTCCCAGGTAAAACACCTGAATATGTACAAGGACTTGAAAGCCTAGAGGAAGGGCCGTGGAGCCACACCAGCGACAGCACGCAAGCCGACTTGGTGCCTGCAGGCCAGCCAGGATGGTCCTGGACCTGGGCGCTCTTCTGGAAGCTTTCCATTTCCCTGCCTGAGATACCCCTCCTGTCCCGGCCCTCACTGCTTTTTTCCTTCCTCACCTCTGCCCGGGGAGAAATTCCAGTGGAAGGTATGGGTGACACATCCTCTTCTTTAGCAGGTGGCAGCCTGGCAACTCCTGCAGAAAGTCCAGCAGAGCCCCACTCACACCGGGCCACCCACAATGCCGTGGCCCATCACTCCCTCCCACCAGCACAGCCCCGAGACTGCTGATGGGGCAGAGAAAATGGCGTCAGGCACAGCTGCAGGGGCTCTTGCTGCCTGGAGCCGTGTTTATATTAACCTCAAACCAGGCACACCTGGGGAGGGCTGGCCGGCAGGGTCAGGCTACCCAGTTCAGCCAATCTTCACCCCTCAGGGACTCACATTGCAGAAAATGGACCTCGCTGAACCGGCCAGGTCCAAGGAACAGGTGTGGGCTCCTGAGTGTCAGGATAGACAAGGGGCTGCAGCTCTGGCTCGTTTTCTAATCATTTTATCTGGCCCATGAGTGGGAGACAACTTCAAGAAGACCCTCTCCTAATGAGAGGAACCCAGGAGTCAGGGAGAGGAGGGGTGATGGGTAGAGACAGAGGCCTGGTGCCCCAGCTGCAGTGGAAGTCTCTGAAAGACCAGGCAAAGGAAGGCCACACAGAGTGATGCCCAGGGTCACAGGCCTGTCAGAGCTGCTGTTTGTTAGTTCAAGTCCTGCACTGAGGTGCTCTGGTCAGCTGAGTGACAGTTGATCTGGGGTGCTTTGCAATGAGGGCTAGGTGCACGGTTCCTGTGTGCCCAACCCTGACGGGCTATCTGTCCAGAGGAGCTCTGTATCCTGGGAGGGGCCTGACCACGAGGGCCCCATTGGTGGCGGGTAAGGGGCTCTTGCCCAGGTGAGCTCCATATCCTGGAATTGCCCTGACCACGAGAGCCCCATGGGCTGCTGGGGACCTGCTAAACGATGTCAGTGAAGCCACCGAGGATATACATCCAGTAGTTCCTAATTCCTACACCCTGCTGCTCATTCTACCTTCCACAAGGACATGGGATTCTGTACTAGACTTCAATGATGTCTTCTTCTGTATTCCATTCATCCCAGAAAGGCTCAGCTGCCCAAGTAACCAGATTTGGGAATGGAGAAATGCTGCCGCCTTGTGGCCGTTTCCCAAAACAGCAGCTTTAAACCCAGTGCTAATGGTCACTAAATATTCACACTCATTGCAGCCTGCAAATGACACCTGCCCTCAAAAACAATCCTGGGGTCAAAAATTGACCAAAAAATTCAAAACAGGGCAACAATCCAAGAAGACAATTTCAAGAGGTTAATTGTACTCTCCGTTTTTTTTTTCTGTTTTTCTGTACCAGAAATTTAAAAAGGCATGGAAAAATGCTGAACATTAGGAATAATTAAAGAGATGCAAATCCAAATTAAAAACACCTATCACCTCACACCAGTCAGAATGGCCATCAGCAAAAATTCTGCAAACAATAAATGCTGAAGGGGTTTTGGAGAAATTCCTACCCTTGGTTCAACGTGGGACATGGTAAGAGCCAGTAATGAAAACAAAAAAAGAGGTGCCTTGTAAAGGTAATAACTGAGATACCATTCAATCAAGCATACCCACTGCTGGGCCTATCGCCTGAGTGGATGAGAATCAAAAAGACACAGGCTGCGCTTCACTGGTGGCACAGTGGTTGAGAGTCCGCCTGCCAATGCAGGGGACACGGGTTCATGCCCCGGGTCGGGAAGATCCCACATGAGGCGGAGCGCCTGGTCCCGTGAGCTATGGCTGCTGTGCATGCACATCTGGAGCCTGTGCTCTGCAATGGGAGTGTCCACGGCAGTGAGAGGTCCACGTACTGCAAAAGAAAAGCCACACGCTGGCAATACTGCAGTCCAGCAATATTTCCCATAGCCAACACTTGGAAGCTACGAAAATCTCCATCAACAGAGGAATGCACAAAGAAGAAGTGGTCCATGTACACAATGGAATATCACTCTAATAAAAAATATATAAATTCAATTGATAACACAAACATAAGTAAGGAGACATCAGCTTTTGGGGGCACATTACAATCTAATATATAACCGAGAAACACCACTGCCAGGATGGTCTGTTTACCTACTTACCAGATTGGGAAAAGCAGAAATGCTGCTGCCCTTTGTTCATTACCTGAAACAGCAGCTTTAAAACCTGGGCTAAGGGTCACTTCATATTCACCAGTACTGGAGGGCTGTAAATGAAAACTGCCCTCAAAATGTCTTGAGGGAGATAATGGCCAAAATATTTCTAAATGTCACACATACTTCACGAAAACAATTTGAAGAGGTAAGCTGTACTCACAGCTTGACGAAAAATAGGACATGCCAGAAAGCTCAATTTCAAGGGATTATGAGGCACATGAAAATCCAACCACAAAGTGGTATCAGCACACACTAGTCAGAATAAACATCAGCAAAAAAAACTACAAGCAAAAAATGCTAAAGGTGTTGTGGAGAAGTGAATTCCCTCAACTTTAAGTGGGACGTAACCTGGTAAGAGCCACTAATGAGAACAGAATGGAGGTGCCTCTACAAGGTAAATATTTTGCTACCATATGATCCAGCAGGCCCACTCTTGTGCCTATAAACTAAGAAGACAGAATTGGAAAGACACAGGTAGGCAAATGTACATTGCCACAGCATTACAATAGCCATGACATGGAAGCAACCAAAAAGTCCATCAACAGATGAGTGGTCAAATAAGAACAGGTATATGTACAGACAGAATATTAGCCAAGGAAAAAAAGGACACAATGCCATTTGCAGCACCGTAGATGAGTCTAGAGGTAATCACGTGACTTATTGTAAGTCAGAAAGGGAAAGACACATATCGTGTGATATCACCTTTAGGTATTACCTATAAATTGATACCAGTGAAGATATTTCCACAGAGAAGGGCAACCACTGATTCATTCAACAAACTTATGGTTCACCAATGGAAATTTGTGAGGATTGGATACAACAGGATATTGGGGTTAACAGACATATACAAACACAGGTGAAATATATAATCACCAAAGACCTACGGAATACCAAGAGAAGACTACTCAACATTCTGTCATAACGTACATGGGAAAAGGATTCCAGGAAGAATAGACATATGTTTATGTGTAAAAGAACCACATCTTGCACACCTACAAAAAGCCAAACATTGTAATCAAACTTGCTGTGATAAAAATAAAAATTAAATTAAATAAACGAACAAGAAGTAGTGAGACATATACTTAAGGGGCTTTTTCCTGGCACACGCCATTCTAAACTACAACCTAGAACACAACTTCCATTGAGGATCTGCTGCCCTAGTAACCAGATTTGGTAAAGTAGAACTAATGCCACCTTGTGGGCGTCTCACACAACAGCAGCTTTAATCCCACCGTTAATGGTCAGTTGATATTCAAAATAATTGCAGGCCTGTAAATCACACCTGCACTGAAAACAAATCCTGGGGTCGTATATCGACCAAAAAATTCAAAGGCATCCATATTTCAAACCGACAGTTTCAAGAGGCATAATTTATGCACATTTGTCTTCTGTTTCTTTTTCTTTCTTTCTTTTTTTGTTAAAAAAAAGGGAATGGAAAGAGGCTGAACATCAGGAATTAATAAAGCCATGCAAATCCAGTGTACACAAACGTTCACCTGACAGCCGTCAGAATGATCATCAGCAAAAAAAGTCTACAAAGAATAAATGCTGAATGGGTTTTAGAGAACTGCATACCCTTTAGCTGCTGGTGGGATGCAACCTGGTAACAGCCAGTAGTGAGAACAGAATGGAGGTGCGTTTAAGGGTAAAAATGGAGCTACCATGTGATCTGGTAGGACCACTCATGGGCCTATCACCTGAGTAGACCAGAATCAAAAACACAAAGGCTGGCAATCCTGCACTGCAGCAAGGTGTACCATAGCCAAACCTGGAAGAAACCAAAATGTGCATCAACAGAAAAATGCACCAAGAAGAAGTCGTCCATGTACACAATGGAATATTAGCCATGAAAAAGCATGGAACAGTGCCGTTGGCACCACCATAGAAGGACCTAGAGATAATCACCACACTGGAAGTAAGAAAGAAACCGAAAGACAGACATCCTATGACATCACTTATAGGTGTTACCTAAGAATTGATACCCATGAAATAATTTCCAAGAGAAGGACACGCATAGATTCAGAAAACCAAATTATGTTTAACCAAATGGAAAGGTGTAAGGAATGTATGAATTAGGATATGGGGGCTAACAGACATATACTAATACATATGAAATATATAATCACAAAATACCTATGGAATACGAAGAGAGGTCCACTCAACACTCTATAATAACATACACGGGAATGGATCCAAAGAGGAATAGACAGATACATTGATAGGATGAACCAGAAACTGTACACCTAGGAGAATCTACATTTTGATCAAATTGGCTCTGATAATTAATAAAAATTAAATTTAAAAAGCAAACAACAATTTAGGAGATATGAGCTCTTGGGGGTTTGCGCTGACACATTGCACTCTAATTCGCAGCTGACTAACACGATTGCCACGAAAGCTCTGTGGCCCAAAATCCCAGACTTGGAAATGTAGAAATGCTGCCGCCTTGTGGCCGTTTCCCACAAGAGCGGCTTTGAACCCACAGCTAATGGTCACTTAACATTCACAAGGATTCAGGGCTGTAAAGGACACCTGCCCTAAAAAATTGTGCGGAGGTAGGGAATGGCCAAAAAATTTCAAAACTGTCCAATTTTTCAAGGAGATTGTATGGAGGGGTAAGTTTTACTCACTCATTTTCAAAAAAGAGGAAAATGGATAAAAGCTCAACATCAGTACTTATTAGACTCACGCAAATCTAACCTCCAAAATGATTTCAACTCACACATGTCAACTACCATCAGCTGGAAGTCTACAAACATTACATGCTGAAGGTGTTTTAGAGAACTGTGTACCCTCTAGCTGCTGGTGAGAGGTAAAGTGGTGACAGCCCATAATAAGAATAGAAAGGAGCTGCGTTTAAAAGTAAAAATTGAGCCACCATTCCATTCAGCAGGCCCGCCACTGAGACTCTCACCTGACAAATCCAGAGTCGACAAGGCACAGGCTTCAACAGCTGCACTGCAGGAATTTTCACAATAGTCAAGACACGGAAGCAACCAAAATGTCCATCACGATATCAGTTGAAAAAGGAGAAGTGGTCCATGTACACAATGGAATATTAGCCATGGAAAACAATGAAACACTGCTCTTTGAGGCACCATAGTTGAGCCTAGAGATAATCACAGAACATGAGGTAAGTCGGAAAACAAATGACATATCCTATGATATCACTTGCAGGCGTTATCTAACAACTGACACAAATGAACATATTTGCACAGAGAAAGACACTCACACACTTAGAAAACAAACTATGCTTATCTAAAAGGAAAGGTGGGGGGAATGGAAAAATTAAGATTAGGGTTACCATACGTGTACAAATACCTATTAAATACACATAACAAAAAGACCGACCATATAGCAAGGGAGGTCTATGGAACACTCTGCAATAATTTACATGGGAAGTGGATCTGTACATGAATATATATATATATATATTTTATGCACAAATGAACCAGATTGTGTACACCTAGGACAAACAATATTGTAATCAATAGCCCTATTAAAAAAACTAAAACAACAAACAAGAAATAATGTAACATAAACTTATGGGGGTTTCTCCTGGCACATTCCATTTTAATTTACAACCTAGGAACAGGGATTCCAGAACGGCTCTGCTGCCCTAGTAACCAGATTTGGGAATGGAGAAATGCTGCCGCGTAGTGGCCGTTTACCACAACAGCAGCTTTAAACCCAGTGCTAATGGTCACTAAATATTCACACTCATTACAGGCCTGTGAATGACACCTGCCCTCAAAAACAATCCTGGGAGCGAATATTGACCAAAAAATTCAATTTTGAGGGCAACCTTTCAAGAAGACAATTTCAAGAGGTTAATTGTATTCTCCATTTTTTTCATTTGTTCTTTAACAGAAATTTTAAAATGTCTGGAAAAATGAACCTTAGAAATAATTAAAGACTTGCAAATCCAAATTACAAAAATCCTATCAGCTCACAACAGTCAGAATGACCATCAGCAAAAATTCTGCAAACAACAAATGCTGAAGGGGTTGTGGAGAAATGCCTAGGCTTGGTTCAACGTGGGACATGGTAAGAGCCAGTAAGGAAAACAAAAAGGAGGTGCATTGAAAAGGTAAATACTGAGCTACCATTCAATCAAGCATGCCCACTGCTGGGCCCATCGCCTGAGAGGATGAGAATCAAAAAGACACAGGCTGGACTTCACTGGTGGCGCAGTGGTTGAGAGTCTGCCGCCGGAGCAGGGGACACGGGTTCATGCCCCGGTTCGGGAAAATCACACAAGCCGCGGAGCGGCTGGTCCCGTGAGCTATGGCTGCTGGGCCTGTGCGTCCAGAGCCTGTGCTCTGCAATCGCAGTGGCCATGGCAGTTAGTGGCCTACGTACTGCAAAACAAAAAAAAATACAGCCTGGCAATCCTGCACTCCAGCAATATTTATCATAGCCAACACTTGGAAGCTACGAAAATGTCCATCAACAGAGGAATGCACAAAGAAGAAGTGGTTCTTGTACACAATGGAATATGACTCCAATAAAAAAATATAAACTCAATCTAGAAAACAAACAAAAGTAAAGAAACATCAGCATTTGGGGGTTTATCCAGGCACATTCCACTGTAATTTATAACCGAGAAATACCACGGCAAGGTAGTCTGTTTCCCTAGTTAAAAGCTTGTGAAAAGCAGAAATGCTGCCACCCTCTGGCCGTGACCTGCAACAGCAGCTTTAAAACCTGTGCTAAGGGTCACTTCATATGCACCAGTACTGGAGGGCTGTAAATGAAACCTGCTCTCAGAATGTCATTAGGTAGGTAATGGCCAAAATATTTCTAAATGTCACACATACTTCACGAAAACAATTTGAAGAGGTAAGCTCTACTCACAGTTTGAAGAAAAAAAGGACATGCCAGAAAGCTCAATTTCATTGGATTATGAGACGCATGCAAATCCAACCACAAACATATAGCAGCTCACACTAGTGAGAATAAACATCAGCAATAAAAACTACAAACAATAAATGCTGAAGGTGTTGTGCAGAAGTGCATACCCTCAACGTTAAGTGGGACGTGACCTGGTAAGAGCCACTAACGAGAACAGAATGGAGGTGCCTTTACTAGGTAAATATTTTTCTACCATATGATCCAGCAGGCCCACTCCTGGGCCTATAACCTAAGAAGACAGAATTGGAAAGACACAGGCAGGCAAATGTGCATTGCCGCAGCATTACAATAGCCAAGTCATGGAAGCAACCAAAAAGTCCATCAACAGATGAGTGGACAAAGAAGAACTGGTACATGTACAGATGGAGTATTAGCCAAGGAAAAAAGAACACGATGTCATTTGCAGCACTGTAGATGAGTCTAGAGGTAATCACACAACTTGTAGTATGTCAGAAAGAGAAAGACACATATCGTATGATATCACCTTTAGGTATTACCTATAAATTGATACCAGTGAAGATATTTCCACAGAGAAGGGCAACCACTGATTCATTCACCAATCTTATGGTTCACCAATGGAAATCTGTGAGGATTGGATACATTAGGATATTGGGGTTAACAGACATATACAAACACAGGTGAAATATATAATTACCAAACACCTACGGAATACCAAGAGAAGACTACTCAACATTCTGTCATAACGTACGTGGGAAAAGGATTCCAGGAAGAAAAGACATATGTTTATGTGTACAAGAACCACATCTTGCACACCTAGAACAAGCCAAATATTGTAATCAAACTTGCTGTGGTAAAAATAAAAATTAAATTAAAAAAATGAACAAGAAGTAGGGAGACATATACTTAAGGGGCTTTTTCCTGGCACATTCCATTCTAAATTACAACCTAGAACACGACTTCCATTGAGGCTCTGTTGCCCTAGTAACCAGATTTGGTAAAGTAGAACTGCTGCCACCTTGTGGGCGTTTCGCACAACAGCAGCTTTCATCCCAGCATCGATGGTCAGTTGATATTCAAAATAATTGCAGGCCTTTATATCACACCTGCCCGGAAAACCAATCCTGGGGTCGTATATTGACCAAAAAATTCAAAAGGCGTCCATATTTCAAACCGACAGTTTCAAGAGGCATAATTTATGCACATTTGTCTTCTGGTTCTTTTTCTTTCTTTCTTTTTTGTTAAAAAAAAGGGAATGGAAAAAGGCTGAACATCAGGAATTAATAAAGCCATGCAAATCCAGTGTACACAAATGTTCACCTGACAGCCGTCAGAATGATCATCAGCAAAAAAAGTCTACAAAGAATAAATGCTGAAGGGGTTTTAGAGAACTGCGTACCCTTTAGCTGCCGGTGAGATGTAACCTGGTAACAGCCAGTAGTGAGAGCAGAATGGAGGTGCGTTTAAGGGTAAAAATGGAGCTACCATGTGATGTGGTAGGCCCACTCATGGGCCTATCACCTGAAGAGAGCAGAATCAAAAAGACACAGGCTGGCAATCCTGCACTGCAGCAACATGTACCATAGCCAAGACCTGGAAGAAACCAAAATGTCCATCAACAGAAAAATGCACCAAGAAGAAGTCGCCCATGTACACAATGGAATATTAGCCATGAAAAAGCATGGAACAGTGCCGTTGGCACCACCATAGAAGGACCAAGAGATAATCACCCAACTTGAAGTAAGAAAGAAACAGAAAGGCCGACATCCTACGACATCACTTAGAGGTGTTACCTAAAAATTGATACCCATGAAATAATTTCCAAGAGAAGGACACACATAGATTCAGAAAACCAAATTATCTTTAACCAAATGGAAAGGTGTAAGGAATGTATGAATTAGGATATGGGGGTTAACAGACATATACTAATACATAGGAAATATATAATCACAAAATACCTATGGAATACGAAGAGAGGTCTACTCAACACTCTATAATAACATACACGGGAAAGGATCCAAACAGGAATAGACAGATATATTGATAGGATGAACCAGAAACTGTCCACCTAGGAGAATCTACATTTTGATCAAATAGGCTCTGATAATTAATAAAAATTAAATTTAAATAACAAACAACAATTTAGGAGATATAAGCTCTTGGGGGTTTGCGCTGGCACATTCCACTCTAATTCGCAGCTTACTAACACGATTGCCGGGAAACCTCTGTGGCCCAAAAACCCAGAGTTGGAAATGTAGAAATGCTGCCGCCTTGTGGCTGTTTCCCACAAGAGCGGCTTTAAACCCACAGCTAACGATCACTTAACATTCACAAGGATTCTGGGCTGTAAAGGACACCTGCGCTAAAAAATTGTGCGGAGGTAGGGAATGGCCAAAAAATTTCAAAACTCTCAAATTTTTCAAGGAGATTGTATGGAGGGGTGAGTTTTACTCACTCATTTTCAAAAAAGAGGAAAATGGATAAAAGATCAACATCAGTAATTATTAGACTCATGCAAATCTAACCTCCAAAAAGGTTTCAACTCACACATGTCAACTACCATCAACTAAAAGTCTACAAACATAACATGCTGAAGGGGTTTTAGAGAACTGTGTACCCTCTAGCTGCTGGTGAGATGTAAAGTGGTGACAGCCAATAATGAGAATAGAAAGGAGCTGCGTTTAAAAGTAAACATTGAGCCACCATTCCGTTCAGCAGGCCCACCACTGAGACTCTCACCTGACAAGTCCAGAGTCGAGAAGGCACAGGCTTCAACAGCTGCACTGCAGGAATTTTCACAGTAGCCAAGACACGGAAGCAACCAAAATGTCCATCACCATATCAGTTGACAAAGAAGAAGTGGTCCATGTACACAATGGAATATTAGCCATGGAAAACAATGAAACACTGCTCTTTGAGGCACCATAGTTGAGCCTAGAGATAATCACAGAACATGAGGTAAGTCGGAAAGCAAAACACATATCCTATGATATCACTTATAGGCGTTATGTAACAACTCACACAAATGAACATATTTGCACAGAGAATGACACACACACACTTAGAAAACAAACTATGCTTATCTAAAAGGAAAGGTGGGGGGAATGGAAAAATTAAGATTAGGGTTACCATATGTGTACAAATACCTATTAAATACATATATCAAAAGAACGACCATATAACAAGGGAGGTCTATGGAACACTGCAATAATTTACATGGGAAGTGGATCTGTACATGAATATATATATATATATATATATATATATATATATATATATATATATATATATAAATATATGTTATCCAGAAATGACCCAGATTGTGTACACCTAGGACAAACAATATTCTAAATATTACCCCAGTTAAAAAAACTAAAACAACAAACAAGAAATAATGTAACATAAACTTATGGGGGTTTCTCCTGGCACATTCCATTTTAATTTACAACCTAGGAACAGGGATTCCAGAACGGCTCTGCTGCCCTAGTAACCAGATTTGGGAATGGAGAAATGCTGCCGCCTAGTGGCCGTTTACCACAACAGCAGCTTTAAAGCCAGTGCTAATGGTCACTAAATATTCACACTCATTACAGGCCTGTGAATGACACCTGCCCTCAAAAAAAATCCTGGGGGCGAATATTGACCAAAAAATTCAATTTTGAGGGCAAACTTTCAAGAAGATAATTTCAAAAGGTTAATTGTATTCTCCGATTTTTTTCATTTTTTCTTTAACAGAAATTTAAAAAGGTGTGGGAAAATGAACGTT
Organism: Hyperoodon ampullatus; assembly: GCF_949752795.1. NCBI lineage: Eukaryota > Metazoa > Chordata > Mammalia > Artiodactyla > Ziphiidae > Hyperoodon > Hyperoodon ampullatus. The sequence goes on along the minus strand of NW_027640596.1, from coordinate 98,231 downwards.
AGAAATAATTAAAGACATGCAAATCCAAATTACAAAAGTCCTATCAGTTCACACCAGTCAGAATGGCCATCCCGAAAAATTCTGCAAACAATAAATGCTGAAGGGGTTGTGGAATAATGCCTAGCCTTGGTTCAACGTGGGACATGGTAAGAGCCAGTAAGGAAAACACAAAGGAGGTGCCTTGAAAAGGTAAATACTGAGCTACCATTGAATCAAGCATACCCACTGCTGGGCCTATCGCCTGAGAGGATGAGAATCAAAAACATACAGGCTGGACTTCACTGGTGGCACAGTGGTTGAGGGTCCTCCGCTGAAGCAGGGGACACCGGTTCACGCACCGGTTCGGGAAAATCACACATGCCCCGGAGAGTCTGGTCCCGTGAGCTATGGCTGCTGGGCCTGTGCGTCCAGAGCCTGTGCTCTGCAATGGGAGTGGCCATGGCAGTGAGTGGCCCACGTACCGCCAATAATAAAAAAAAAAAAACACAGGCTGGCAATCCTACACTCCATCAATATTTATCATAGCCAACACTTGGAAGCTATAAAAATGTCCATCAACAGAGGAATGCACAAAGAAAAAGTGGTCCATGTACACAATGGAATATGACTCCAATAAAAAAAATATAAATTCAATCTAGGAAACAAACATAAGTAAAGAAACATCAGCTTTTGGGGGTTTATCCAGGCACATTCCACTCTAGTTTATAACTGAGGAATACCACTGCAAGGTACTCTGTTTCCCTAGTTAAAAGCTTGGGAAAAGCAGAAATGCTGCCACCCTCTGTCCATGACCTGCAACAGCAGCGTTAAAACCTGTGCTAAGGGTCACTTCATATGCACCAGTACTGGAGGGCTGTAAATGAAACCTGCCCTCAAAATGTCTTGAGGGGGGTAATGGCCAAAATATTTCTAAATGTCACACATACTTCAAGAAAACAATTTGAAGAGGTAAGCTGTACTCACAGTTTGAAGAAAATAAGGACATGCCAGAAAGCTCAATTTCAATGGATTATGAGACGCATGCAAATCCTACCACAAACATGTACCAGCTCACACTAGTCAGAATAAACATCGGCAAAAAATCTACAAACAATAAATGCTGAAGGTGTTGTGAAGAAGTGCATACCCTCAACGTTAAGTGGGACGTGACCTGGTAAGAGCCACTAATGAGAACAGAATGGAGGTGCCTTTAAAGGTAAACATTTTGCTACCATATGATCCAGCAGGCCCACTCCTGGGCCTATAACCTAAGAAGACAGAATTGGAAAGACACAGGCAGGCAAATGTGCATTGCCGCAGCATTACAATAGCCAAGTCATGGAAGCAACCAAAAAGTCCATCAACAGATGAGTGGACAAAGAAGAACTGGTACATGTACAGACGGAGTATTAGCCAAGGAAAAATAGGACACGATGCCATTTGCAGCACTGTAGATGAGCCTAGAGCTAATCACACAACTTGTACTATGTCAGGAAAAGAAAGACACATATCGTATGATATCACTTATAGGTATTACCTATAAATTGATACCAGTGAAGATATTTCCACAGAGAAGGGCAACCACACATTCATTAAACAAACTTATGGTTCCCCAATGGAAACTTGTGAGGACTGGATACATTAGGATATTGGGGTTAACAGACATATACAAACACAGGTGAAATATATAATTACCAAACACCTACGGAATACCAAGAGAAGACTACTCAACATTCTGTCATAACGTACGTGGGAAAAGGATTCCAGGAAGAAAAGACATATGTTTATGTGTACAAGAACCACATCTTGCACACCTAGAACAAGCCAAATATTGTAATCAAACTTGCTGTGGTAAAAATAAAAATTAAATTAAAAAAATGAACAAGAAGTAGGGAGACATATACTTAAGGGGCATTTTCCTGGCACATTCCATTCTAAATTACAACCTAGAACACGACTTCCATTGAGGCTCTGTTGCCCTAGTAACCAGATTTGGTAAAGTAGAACTGCTGCCACCTTGTGGGCGTTTCGCACAACAGCAGCTTTCATCCCAGCATCGATGGTCAGTTGATATTCAAAATAATTGCAGGCCTTTATATCACACCTGCCCGGAAAACCAATCCTGGGGTCGTATATTGACCAAAAAATTCAAAAGGCGTCCATATTTCAAACCGACAGTTTCAAGAGGCATAATTTATGCACATTTGTCTTCTGGTTCTTTTTCTTTCTTTCTTTTTTGTTAAAAAAAAGGGAATGGAAAAAGGCTGAACATCAGGAATTAATAAAGCCATGCAAATCCAGTGTACACAAATGTTCACCTGACAGCCGTCAGAATGATCATCAGCAAAAAAAGTCTACAAAGAATAAATGCTGAAGGGGTTTTAGAGAACTGCGTACCCTTTAGCTGCCGGTGAGATGTAACCTGGTAACAGCCAGTAGTGAGAGCAGAATGGAGGTGCATTTAAGGGTAAAAATGGAGCTACCATGTGATGTGGTAGGCCCACTCATGGGCCTATCACCTGAAGAGAGCAGAATCAAAAAGACACAGGCTGGCAATCCTGCACTGCAGCAACATGTACCATAGCCAAGACCTGGAAGAAACCAAAATGTCCATCAACAGAAAAATGCACCAAGAAGAAGTCGCCCATGTACACAATGGAATATTAGCCATGAAAAAGCATGGAACAGTGCCGTTGGCACCACCATAGAAGGACCAAGAGATAATCACCCAACTTGAAGTAAGAAAGAAACAGAAAGGCCGACATCCTACGACATCACTTAGAGGTGTTACCTAAAAATTGATACCCATGAAATAATTTCCAAGAGAAGGACACACATAGATTCAGAAAACCAAATTATCTTTAACCAAATGGAAAGGTGTAAGGAATGTATGAATTAGGATATGGGGGTTAACAGACATATACTAATACATAGGAAATAAATAATCACAAAATACCTATGGAATACGAAGAGAGGTCTACTCAACACTCTATAATAACATACACGGGAAAGGACCCAAACAGGAATAGACAGATATATTGATAGGATGAACCAGAAACTGTCCACCTAGGAGAATCTACATTTTGATCAAATAGGCTCTGATAATTAATAAAAATTAAATTTAAATAACAAACAACAATTTAGGAGATATAAGCTCTTGGGGGTTTGCGCTGGCACATTCCACTCTAATTCGCAGCTTACTAACACGATTGCCGGGAAACCTCTGTGGCCCAAAAACCCAGAGTTGGAAATGTAGAAATGCTGCCGCCTTGTGGCCGTTTCCCACAAGAGCGGCTTTAAACCCACAGCTAATGATCACTTAACATTCACAAGGATTCAGGGCTGTAAAGGACACCTGCCCTAAAAAATTGTGCGGAGGTAGGGAATGGCCAAAAAATTTCAAAACTCTCAAATTTTTCAAGGAGATTGTATGGAGGGGTGAGTTTTACTCACTCATTTTCAAAAAAGAGGAAAATGGATAAAAGCTCAACATCAGTAATTATTAGACTCATGCAAATCTAACCTCCAAAAAGGTTTCAACTCACACGTGTCAACTACCATCAACTAAAAGTCTACAAACATTACATGCTGAAGGGGTTTTAGAGAACTGTGTACCCTCTAGCTGCTGGTGAGATGTAAAGTGGTGACAGCCAATAATGAGAATAGAAAGGAGCTGCGTTTAAAAGTAAACATTGAGCCACCATTCCGTTCAGCAGGCCCACCCATGAGACTCTCACCTGACAAGTCCAGAGTCGAGAAGGCACAGGCTTCAACAGCTGCACTGCAGGAATTTTCACAGTAGCCAAGACACGGAAGCAACCAAAATGTCCATCACCATATCAGTTGACAAAGAAGAAGTGGTCCATGTACACAATGGAATATTAGCCATGGAAATCAATGAAACACTGCTCTTTGAGGCACCATAGTTGAGCCTAGAGATAATCACAGAACATGAGGTAAGTCGGAAAGCAAAACACATATCCTATGATATCACTTATAGGCGTTATGTAACAACTCACACAAATGAACATATTTGCACAGAGAATGACACACACACACTTAGAAAACAAACTATGCTTATCTAAAAGGAAAGGTAGGGGGAATCGAAAAATTAGAGATTAGGGTTACCATACGTGTACAAATACCTATTAAATACATATATCAAAAGACCGACCATATAACAAGAGAGGTCTATGGAACACTCTGCAATAATTTACATGGGAAGTGGATCTGTACATGAATATATATATATATATATATAAATATATGTTATCCACAAATGACCCAGATTGTGTACACCTAGGACAAACAATATTCTAAATATTACCCCAGTTAAAAAAACTAAAACAACAAACAAGAAATAATGTAACATAAACTTATGGGGGTTTCTCCTGGCACATTCCATTTTAATTTACAACCTAGGAACAGGGATTCCAGAACGGCTCTGCTGCCCTAGTAACCAGATTTGGGAATGGAGAAATGCTGCCGCCTAGTGGCCGTTTACCACAACAGCAGCTTTAAAGCCAGTGCTAATGGTCACTAAATATTCACACTCATTACAGGCCTGTGAATGACACCTGCCCTCAAAAACAATCCTGGGGGCGAATATTGACCAAAAAATTCAATTTTGAGGGCAACCTTTCAAGAAGATAATTTCAAGAGGTTAATTGTATTCTCCGTTTTTTTTCATTTTTTCTTTAACAGAAATTTAAAAAGGTGTGGGAAAATGAACGTTAGAAATAATTAAAGACATGCAAATCCAAATTACAAAAGTCCTATCAGTTCACACCAGTCAGAATGGCCATCCCGAAAAATTCTGCAAACAATAAATGCTGAAGGGGTTGTGGAGAAATGCCTAGCCTTGGTTCAACGTGGGACATGGTAAGAGCCAGTAAGGAAAACACAAAGGAGGTGCCTTGAAAAGGTAAATACTGAGCTACCATTCAATCAAGCATACCCACTGCTGGGCCTATCGCCTGAGAGGATGAGAATCAAAAAGATACAGGCTGGACTTCACTGGTGGCGCAGTGGTTGAGGGTCCTCCGCTGAAGCAGGGGACACGGGTTCACGCACCGGTTTGGGAAAATCACACATGCCCCAGAGAGTCTGGTCCCGTGAGCTATGGCTGCTGGGCCTGTGCGTCCAGAGCCTGTGCTCTGCAATGGGAGTGGCCATGGCAGTGAGTGGCCCACGTACCGCCAATAATAAAAAAAAAAAACACAGGCTGGCAATCCTACACTCCATCAATATTTATCATAGCCAACACTTGGAAGCTATAAAAATGTCCATCAACAGAGGAATGCACAAAGAAAAAGTGGTCCATGTACACAATGGAATATGACTCCAATAAAAAAAATATAAATTCAATCTAGGAAACAAACATAAGTAAAGAAACATCAGCTTTTGGGGGTTTATCCAGGCACATTCCACTCTAGTTTATAACTGAGGAATACCACTGCAAGGTACTCTGTTTCCCTAGTTAAAAGCTTGGGAAAAGCAGAAATGCTGCCACCCTCTGTCCATGACCTGCAACAGCAGCGTTAAAACCTGTGCTAAGGGTCACTTCATATGCACCAGTACTGGAGGGCTGTAAATGAAACCTGCCCTCAAAATGTCTTGAGGGGGGTAATGGCCAAAATATTTCTAAATGTCACACATACTTCAAGAAAACAATTTGAAGAGGTAAGCTGTACTCACAGTTTGAAGAAAATAAGGACATGCCAGAAAGCTCAATTTCAATGGATTATGAGACGCATGCAAATCCTACCACAAACATGTACCAGCTCACACTAGTCAGAATAAACATCGGCAAAAAATCTACAAACAATAAATGCTGAAGGTGTTGTGAAGAAGTGCATACCCTCAACGTTAAGTGGGACGTGACCTGGTAAGAGCCACTAATGAGAACAGAATGGAGGTGCCTTTAAAGGTAAACATTTTGCTACCATATGATCCAGCAGGCCCACTCCTGGGCCTATAACCTAAGAAGACAGAATTGGAAAGACACAGGCAGGCAAATGTGCATTGCCGCAGCATTACAATAGCCAAGTCATGGAAGCAACCAAAAAGTCCATCAACAGATGAGTGGACAAAGAAGAACTGGTACATGTACAGACGGAGTATTAGCCAAGGAAAAATAGGACACGATGCCATTTGCAGCACTGTAGATGAGCCTAGAGCTAATCACACAACTTGTACTATGTCAGGAAAAGAAAGACACATATCGTATGATATCACTTATAGGTATTACCTATAAATTGATACCAGTGAAGATATTTCCACAGAGAAGGGCAACCACACATTCATTAAACAAACTTATGGTTCCCCAATGGAAACTTGTGAGGACTGGATACATTAGGATATTGGGGTTAACAGACATATACAAACACAGGTGAAATATATAATTACCAAACACCTACGGAATACCAAGAGAAGACTACTCAACATTCTGTCATAACGTACGTGGGAAAAGGATTCCAGGAAGAAAAGACATATGTTTATGTGTACAAGAACCACATCTTGCACACCTAGAACAAGCCAAATATTGTAATCAAACTTGCTGTGGTAAAAATAAAAATTAAATTAAAAAAATGAACAAGAAGTAGGGAGACATATACTTAAGGGGCATTTTCCTGGCACATTCCATTCTAAATTACAACCTAGAACACGACTTCCATTGAGGCTCTGTTGCCCTAGTAACCAGATTTGGTAAAGTAGAACTGCTGCCACCTTGTGGGCGTTTCGCACAACAGCAGCTTTCATCCCAGCATCGATGGTCAGTTGATATTCAAAATAATTGCAGGCCTTTATATCACACCTGCCCGGAAAACCAATCCTGGGGTCGTATATTGACCAAAAAATTCAAAAGGCGTCCATATTTCAAACCGACAGTTTCAAGAGGCATAATTTATGCACATTTGTCTTCTGGTTCTTTTTCTTTCTTTCTTTTTTGTTAAAAAAAAGGGAATGGAAAAAGGCTGAACATCAGGAATTAATAAAGCCATGCAAATCCAGTGTACACAAATGTTCACCTGACAGCCGTCAGAATGATCATCAGCAAAAAAAGTCTACAAAGAATAAATGCTGAAGGGGTTTTAGAGAACTGCGTACCCTTTAGCTGCCGGTGAGATGTAACCTGGTAACAGCCAGTAGTGAGAGCAGAATGGAGGTGCGTTTAAGGGTAAAAATGGAGCTACCATGTGATGTGGTAGGCCCACTCATGGGCCTATCACCTGAAGAGAGCAGAATCAAAAAGACACAGGCTGGCAATCCTGCACTGCAGCAACATGTACCATAGCCAAGACCTGGAAGAAACCAAAATGTCCATCAACAGAAAAATGCACCAAGAAGAAGTCGCCCATGTACACAATGGAATATTAGCCATGAAAAAGCATGGAACAGTGCCGTTGGCACCACCATAGAAGGACCAAGAGATAATCACCCAACTTGAAGTAAGAAAGAAACAGAAAGGCCGACATCCTACGACATCACTTAGAGGTGTTACCTAAAAATTGATACCCATGAAATAATTTCCAAGAGAAGGACACACATAGATTCAGAAAACCAAATTATCTTTAACCAAATGGAAAGGTGTAAGGAATGTATGAATTAGGATATGGGGGTTAACAGACATATACTAATACATAGGAAATAAATAATCACAAAATACCTATGGAATACGAAGAGAGGTCTACTCAACACTCTATAATAACATACACGGGAAAGGATCCAAACAGGAATAGACAGATATATTGATAGGATGAACCAGAAACTGTCCACCTAGGAGAATCTACATTTTGATCAAATAGGCTCTGATAATTAATAAAAATTAAATTTAAATAACAAACAACAATTTAGGAGATATAAGCTCTTGGGGGTTTGCGCTGGCACATTCCACTCTAATTCGCAGCTTACTAACACGATTGCCGGGAAACCTCTGTGGCCCAAAAACCCAGAGTTGGAAATGTAGAAATGCTGCCGCCTTGTGGCCGTTTCCCACAAGAGCGGCTTTAAACCCACAGCTAATGATCACTTAACATTCACAAGGATTCAGGGCTGTAAAGGACACCTGCCCTAAAAAATTGTGCGGAGGTAGGGAATGGCCAAAAAATTTCAAAACTCTCAAATTTTTCAAGGAGATTGTATGGAGGGGTGAGTTTTACTCACTCATTTTCAAAAAAGAGGAAAATGGATAAAAGCTCAACATCAGTAATTATTAGACTCATGCAAATCTAACCTCCAAAAAGGTTTCAACTCACACGTGTCAACTACCATCAACTAAAAGTCTACAAACATTACATGCTGAAGGGGTTTTAGAGAACTGTGTACCCTCTAGCTGCTGGTGAGATGTAAAGTGGTGACAGCCAATAATGAGAATAGAAAGGAGCTGCGTTTAAAAGTAAACATTGAGCCACCATTCCGTTCAGCAGGCCCACCCATGAGACTCTCACCTGACAAGTCCAGAGTCGAGAAGGCACAGGCTTCAACAGCTGCACTGCAGGAATTTTCACAGTAGCCAAGACACGGAAGCAACCAAAATGTCCATCACCATATCAGTTGACAAAGAAGAAGTGGTCCATGTACACAATGGAATATTAGCCATGGAAATCAATGAAACACTGCTCTTTGAGGCACCATAGTTGAGCCTAGAGATAATCACAGAACATGAGGTAAGTCGGAAAGCAAAACACATATCCTATGATATCACTTATAGGCGTTATGTAACAACTCACACAAATGAACATATTTGCACAGAGAATGACACACACACACTTAGAAAACAAACTATGCTTATCTAAAAGGAAAGGTAGGGGGAATCGAAAAATTAGAGATTAGGGTTACCATACGTGTACAAATACCTATTAAATACATATATCAAAAGACCGACCATATAACAAGAGAGGTCTATGGAACACTCTGCAATAATTTACATGGGAAGTGGATCTGTACATGAATATATATATATATATATATATATAAATATATGTTATCCACAAATGACCCAGATTGTGTACACCTAGGACAAACAATATTCTAAATATTACCCCAGTTAAAAAAACTAAAACAACAAACAAGAAATAATGTAACATAAACTTATGGGGGTTTCTCCTGGCACATTCCATTTTAATTTACAACCTAGGAACAGGGATTCCAGAACGGCTCTGCTGCCCTAGTAACCAGATTTGGGAATGGAGAAATGCTGCCGCCTAGTGGCCGTTTACCACAACAGCAGCTTTAAAGCCAGTGTTAATGGTCACTAAATATTCACACTCATTACAGGCCTGTGAATGACACCTGCCCTCAAAAACAATCCTGGGGGCGAATATTGACCAAAAAATTCAATTTTGAGGGCAACCTTTCAAGAAGATAATTTCAAGAGGTTAATTGTATTCTCCGTTTTTTTTCATTTTTTCTTTAACAGAAATTTAAAAAGGTGTGGGAAAATGAACGTTAGAAATAATTAAAGACATGCAAATCCAAATTACAAAAGTCCTATCAGTTCACACCAGTCAGAATGGCCATCCCCAAAAAATCTGCAAACAATAAATGCTGAAGGGGTTGTGGAGAAATGCCTAGCCTTGGTTCAACGTGGGACATGGTAAGAGCCAGTAAGGAAAACACAAAGGAGGTGCCTTGAAAAGGTAAATACTGAGCTACCATTGAATCAAGCATACCCACTGCTGGGCCTATCGCCTGAGAGGATGAGAATCAAAAAGATACAGGCTGGACTTCACTGGTGGCGCAGTGGTTGAGGGTCCTCCGCTGAAGCAGGGGACACGGGTTCACGCACCGGTTTGGGAAAATCACACATGCCCCAGAGAGTCTGGTCCCGTGAGCTATGGCTGCTGGGCCTGTGCGTCCAGAGCCTGTGCTCTGCAATGGGAGTGGCCATGGCAGTGAGTGGCCCACGTACTGCCAATAATAAAAAAAAAACACAGGCTGGCAATCCTACACTCCATCAATATTTATCATAGCCAACACTTGGAAGCTATGAAAATGTCCATCAACAGAGGAATGCACAAAGAAAAAGTGGTCCATGTACACAATGGAATATGACTCCAATAAAAAAAATATAAATTCAATCTAGAAAACAAACATAAGTAAAGAAACATCAGCTTTTGGGGGTTTATCCAGGCACATTCCACTCTAGTTTATAACTGAGGAATACCACTGCAAGGTACTCTGTTTCCCTAGTTAAAAGCTTGGGAAAAGCAGAAATGCTGCCACCCTCTGTCCATGACCTGCAACAGCAGCGTTAAAACCTGTGCTAAGGGTCACTTCATATGCACCAGTACTGGAGGGCTGTAAATGAAACCTGCCCTCAAAATGTCTTGAGGGCGGTAATGGCCAAAATATTTCTAAATGTCACACATACTTCAAGAAAACAATTTGAAGAGGTAAGCTGTACTCACAGTTTGAAGAAAATAAGGACATGCCAGAAAGCTCAATTTCAATGGATTATGAGACGCATGCAAATCCTACCACAAACATGTACCAGCTCACACTAGTCAGAATAAACATCGGCAAAAAATCTACAAACAATAAATGCTGAAGGTGTTGTGAAGAAGTGCATACCCTCAACGTTAAGTGGGACGTGACCTGGTAAGAGCCACTAATGAGAACAGAATGGAGGTGCCTTTAAAGGTAAACATTTTGCTACCATATGATCCAGCAGGCCCACTCCTGGGCCTATAACCTAAGAAGACAGAATTGGAAAGACACAGGCAGGCAAATGTGCATTGCCGCAGCATTACAATAGCCAAGTCATGGAAGCAACCAAAAAGTCCATCAACAGATGAGTGGACAAAGAAGAACTGGTACATGTACAGACGGAGTATTAGCCAAGGAAAAATAGGACACGATGCCATTTGCAGCACTGTAGATGAGCCTAGAGCTAATCACACAACTTGTACTATGTCAGGAAAAGAAAGACACATATCGTATGATATCACTTATAGGTATTACCTATAAATTGATACCAGTGAAGATATTTCCACAGAGAAGGGCAACCACACATTCATTAAACAAACTTATGGTTCCCCAATGGAAACTTGTGAGGACTGGATACATTAGGATATTGGGGTTAACAGACATATACAAACACAGGTGAAATATATAATTACCAAACACCTACGGAATACCAAGAGAAGACTACTCAACATTCTGTCATAACGTACGTGGGAAAAGGATTCCAGGAAGAAAAGACATATGTTTATGTGTACAAGAACCACATCTTGCACACCTAGAACAAGCCAAATATTGTAATCAAACTTGCTGTGGTAAAAATAAAAATTAAATTAAAAAAATGAACAAGAAGTAGGGAGACATATACTTAAGGGGCATTTTCCTGGCACATTCCATTCTAAATTACAACCTAGAACACGACTTCCATTGAGGCTCTGTTGCCCTAGTAACCAGATTTGGTAAAGTAGAACTGCTGCCACCTTGTGGGCGTTTCGCACAACAGCAGCTTTCATCCCAGCATCGATGGTCAGTTGATATTCAAAATAATTGCAGGCCTTTATATCACACCTGCCCGGAAAACCAATCCTGGGGTCGTATATTGACCAAAAAATTCAAAAGGCGTCCATATTTCAAACCGACAGTTTCAAGAGGCATAATTTATGCACATTTGTCTTCTGGTTCTTTTTCTTTCTTTCTTTTTTGTTAAAAAAAAGGGAATGGAAAAAGGCTGAACATCAGGAATTAATAAAGCCATGCAAATCCAGTGTACACAAATGTTCACCTGACAGCCGTCAGAATGATCATCAGCAAAAAAAGTCTACAAAGAATAAATGCTGAAGGGGTTTTAGAGAACTGCGTACCCTTTAGCTGCCGGTGAGATGTAACCTGGTAACAGCCAGTAGTGAGAGCAGAATGGAGGTGCGTTTAAGGGTAAAAATGGAGCTACCATGTGATGTGGTAGGCCCACTCATGGGCCTATCACCTGAAGAGAGCAGAATCAAAAAGACACAGGCTGGCAATCCTGCACTGCAGCAACATGTACCATAGCCAAGACCTGGAAGAAACCAAAATGTCCATCAACAGAAAAATGCACCAAGAAGAAGTCGCCCATGTACACAATGGAATATTAGCCATGAAAAAGCATGGAACAGTGCCGTTGGCACCACCATAGAAGGACCAAGAGATAATCACCCAACTTGAAGTAAGAAAGAAACAGAAAGGCCGACATCCTACGACATCACTTAGAGGTGTTACCTAAAAATTGATACCCATGAAATAATTTCCAAGAGAAGGACACACATAGATTCAGAAAACCAAATTATCTTTAACCAAATGGAAAGGTGTAAGGAATGTATGAATTAGGATATGGGGGTTAACAGACATATACTAATACATAGGAAATAAATAATCACAAAATACCTATGGAATACGAAGAGAGGTCTACTCAACACTCTATAATAACATACACGGGAAAGGATCCAAACAGGAATAGACAGATATATTGATAGGATGAACCAGAAACTGTCCACCTAGGAGAATCTACATTTTGATCAAATAGGCTCTGATAATTAATAAAAATTAAATTTAAATAACAAACAACAATTTAGGAGATATAAGCTCTTGGGGGTTTGCGCTGGCACATTCCACTCTAATTCGCAGCTTACTAACACGATTGCCGGGAAACCTCTGTGGCCCAAAAACCCAGAGTTGGAAATGTAGAAATGCTGCCGCCTTGTGGCTGTTTCCCACAAGAGCGGCTTTAAACCCACAGCTAACGATCACTTAACATTCACAAGGATTCTGGGCTGTAAAGGACACCTGCGCTAAAAAATTGTGCGGAGGTAGGGAATGGCCAAAAAATTTCAAAACTCTCAAATTTTTCAAGGAGATTGTATGGAGGGGTGAGTTTTACTCACTCATTTTCAAAAAAGAGGAAAATGGATAAAAGCTCAACATCAGTAATTATTAGACTCATGCAAATCTAACCTCCAAAAAGGTTTCAACTCACACATGTCAACTACCATCAACTAAAAGTCTACAAACATAACATGCTGAAGGGGTTTTAGAGAACTGTGTACCCTCTAGCTGCTGGTGAGATGTAAAGTGGTGACAGCCAATAATGAGAATAGAAAGGAGCTGCGTTTAAAAGTAAACATTGAGCCACCATTCCGTTCAGCAGGCCCACCCATGAGACTCTCACCTGACAAGTCCAGAGTCGAGAAGGCACAGGCTTCAACAGCTGCACTGCAGGAATTTTCACAGTCGCCAAGACACGGAAGCAACCAAAATGTCCATCACCATATCAGTTGACAAAGAAGAAGTGGTCCATGTACACAATGGAATATTAGCCATGGAAAACAATGAAACACTGCTCTTTGAGGCACCATAGTTGAGCCTAGAGATAATCACAGAACATGAGGTAAGTCGGAAAGCAAAACACATATCCTATGATATCACTTATAGGCGTTATGTAACAACTGACACAAATGAACATATTTGCACAGAGAATGACACACACACACTTAGAAAACAAACTATGCTTATCTAAAAGGAAAGGTGGGGGGAATGGAAAAATTAGACATTAGGGTTACCATATGTGTACAAATACCTATTAAATACATATATCAAAAGAACGACCATATAACAAGGGAGGTCTATGGAACACTGCAATAATTTACATGGGAAGTGGATCTATACATGAATATATATATATATATATATATATATATATATATATATATATATATATATATATAAATATATGTTATCCACAAATGACCCAGATTGTGTACACCTAGGACAAACAATATTCTAAATATTACCCCAGTTAAAAAAACTAAAACAACAAACAAGAAATAATGTAACATAAACTTATGGGGGTTTCTCCTGGCACATTCCATTTTAATTTACAACCTAGGAACAGGGATTCCAGAACGGCTCTGCTGCCCTAGTAACCAGATTTGGGAATGGAGAAATGCTGCCGCCTAGTGGCCGTTTACCACAACAGCAGCTTTAAAGCCAGTGCTAATGGTCACTAAATATTCACACTCATTACAGGCCTGTGAATGACACCTGCCCTCAAAAAAAATCCTGGGGGCGAATATTGACCAAAAAATTCAATTTTGAGGGCAAACTTTCAAGAAGATAATTTCAAAAGGTTAATTGTATTCTCCGATTTTTTTCATTTTTTCTTTAACAGAAATTTAAAAAGGTGTGGGAAAATGAACGTTAGAAATAATTAAAGACATGCAAATCCAAATTACAAAAGTCCTATCAGTTCACACCAGTCAGAATGGCCATCCCGAAAAATTCTGCAAACAATAAATGCTGAAGGGGTTGTGGAATAATGCCTAGCCTTGGTTCAACGTGGGACATGGTAAGAGCCAGTAAGGAAAACACAAAGGAGGTGCCTTGAAAAGGTAAATACTGAGCTACCATTGAATCAAGCATACCCACTGCTGGGCCTATCGCCTGAGAGGATGAGAATCAAAAACATACAGGCTGGACTTCACTGGTGGCGCAGTGGTTGAGGGTCCTCCGCTGAAGCAGGGGACACCGGTTCACGCACCGGTTCGGGAAAATCACACATGCCCCGGAGAGTCTGGTCCCGTGAGCTATGGCTGCTGGGCCTGTGCGTCCAGAGCCTGTGCTCTGCAATGGGAGTGGCCATGGCAGTGAGTGGCCCACGTACCGCCAATAATAAAAAAAAAAACACAGGCTGGCAATCCTACACTCCATCAATATTTATCAGAGCCAACACTTGGAAGCTATAAAAATGTCCATCAACAGAGGAATGCACAAAGAAAAAGTGGTCCATGTACACAATGGAATATGACTCCAATAAAAAAAATATAAATTCAATCTAGGAAACAAACATAAGTAAAGAAACATCAGCTTTTGGGGGTTTATCCAGGCACATTCCACTCTAGTTTATAACTGAGGAATACCACTGCAAGGTACTCTGTTTCCCTAGTTAAAAGCTTGGGAAAAGCAGAAATGCTGCCACCCTCTGTCCATGACCTGCAACAGCAGCGTTAAAACCTGTGCTAAGGGTCACTTCATATGCACCAGTACTGGAGGGCTGTAAATGAAACCTGCCCTCAAAATGTCTTGAGGGCGGTAATGGCCAAAATATTTCTAAATGTCACACATACTTCAAGAAAACAATTTGAAGAGGTAAGCTGTACTCACAGTTTGAAGAAAATAAGGACATGCCAGAAAGCTCAATTTCAATGGATTATGAGACGCATGCAAATCCTACCACAAACATGTACCAGCTCACACTAGTCAGAATAAACATCGGCAAAAAATCTACAAACAATAAATGCTGAAGGTGTTGTGAAGAAGTGCATACCCTCAACGTTAAGTGGGACGTGACCTGGTAAGAGCCACTAATGAGAACAGAATGGAGGTGCCTTTAAAGGTAAACATTCTGCTACCATATGATCCAGCAGGCCCACTCCTGGGCCTATAACCTAAGAAGACAGAATTGGAAAGACACAGGCAGGCAAATGTGCATTGCCGCAGCATTACAATAGCCAAGTCATGGAAGCAACCAAAAAGTCCATCAACAGATGAGTGGACAAAGAAGAACTGGTACATGTACAGACGGAGTATTAGCCAAGGAAAAATAGGACACGATGCCATTTGCAGCACTGTAGATGAGCCTAGAGCTAATCACACAACTTGTACTATGTCAGGAAAAGAAAGACACATATCGTATGATATCACTTATAGGTATTACCTATAAATTGATACCAGTGAAGATATTTCCACAGAGAAGGGCAACCACACATTCATTAAACAAACTTATGGTTCCCCAATGGAAACTTGTGAGGACTGGATACATTAGGATATTGGGGTTAACAGACATATACAAACACAGGTGAAATATATAATTACCAAACACCTACGGAATACCAAGAGAAGACTACTCAACATTCTGTCATAACGTACGTGGGAAAAGGATTCCAGGAAGAAAAGACATATGTTTATGTGTACAAGAACCACATCTTGCACACCTAGAACAAGCCAAATATTGTAATCAAACTTGCTGTGGTAAAAATAAAAATTAAATTAAAAAAATGAACAAGAAGTAGGGAGACATA
This sequence comes from Hyperoodon ampullatus, assembly GCF_949752795.1. Lineage (NCBI taxonomy): Eukaryota > Metazoa > Chordata > Mammalia > Artiodactyla > Ziphiidae > Hyperoodon > Hyperoodon ampullatus. The sequence continues at coordinate 82,179 of NW_027640596.1, read as the reverse complement.
TACTTAAGGGGCATTTTCCTGGCACATTCCATTCTAAATTACAACCTAGAACACGACTTCCATTGAGGCTCTGTTGCCCTAGTAACCAGATTTGGTAAAGTAGAACTGCTGCCACCTTGTGGGCGTTTCGCACAACAGCAGCTTTCATCCCAGCATCGATGGTCAGTTGATATTCAAAATAATTGCAGGCCTTTATATCACACCTGCCCGGAAAACCAATCCTGGGGTCGTATATTGACCAAAAAATTCAAAAGGCGTCCATATTTCAAACCGACAGTTTCAAGAGGCATAATTTATGCACATTTGTCTTCTGGTTCTTTTTCTTTCTTTCTTTTTTGTTAAAAAAAAAGGGAATGGAAAAAGTCTGAACATCAGGAATTAATAAAGCCATGCAAATCCAGTGTACACAAATGTTCACCTGACAGCCGTCAGAATGATCATCAGCAAAAAAAGTCTACAAAGAATAAATGCTGAAGGGGTTTTAGAGAACTGCGTACCCTTTAGCTGCCGGTGAGATGTAACCTGGTAACAGCCAGTAGTGAGAGCAGAATGGAGGTGCGTTTAAGGGTAAAAATGGAGCTACCATGTGATGTGGTAGGCCCACTCATGGGCCTATCACCTGAAGAGAGCAGAATCAAAAAGACACAGGCTGGCAATCCTGCACTGCAGCAACATGTACCATAGCCAAGACCTGGAAGAAACCAAAATGTCCATCAACAGAAAAATGCACCAAGAAGAAGTCGCCCATGTACACAATGGAATATTAGCCATGAAAAAGCATGGAACAGTGCCGTTGGCACCACCATAGAAGGACCAAGAGATAATCACCCAACTTGAAGTAAGAAAGAAACAGAAAGGCCGACATCCTACGACATCACTTAGAGGTGTTACCTAAAAATTGATACCCATGAAATAATTTCCAAGAGAAGGACACACATAGATTCAGAAAACCAAATTATCTTTAACCAAATGGAAAGGTGTAAGGAATGTATGAATTAGGATATGGGGGTTAACAGACATATACTAATACATAGGAAATAAATAATCACAAAATACCTATGGAATACGAAGAGAGGTCTACTCAACACTCTATAATAACATACACGGGAAAGGATCCAAACAGGAATAGACAGATATATTGATAGGATGAACCAGAAACTGTCCACCTAGGAGAATCTACATTTTGATCAAATAGGCTCTGATAATTAATAAAAATTAAATTTAAATAACAAACAACAATTTAGGAGATATAAGCTCTTGGGGGTTTGCGCTGGCACATTCCACTCTAATTCGCAGCTTACTAACACGATTGCCGGGAAACCTCTGTGGCCCAAAAACCCAGAGTTGGAAATGTAGAAATGCTGCCGCCTTGTGGCCGTTTCCCACAAGAGCGGCTTTAAACCCACAGCTAATGATCACTTAACATTCACAAGGATTCAGGGCTGTAAAGGACACCTGCCCTAAAAAATTGTGCGGAGGTAGGGAATGGCCAAAAAATTTCAAAACTCTCAAATTTTTCAAGGAGATTGTATGGAGGGGTGAGTTTTACTCACTCATTTTCAAAAAAGAGGAAAATGGATAAAAGCTCAACATCAGTAATTATTAGACTCATGCAAATCTAACCTCCAAAAAGGTTTCAACTCACACGTGTCAACTACCATCAACTAAAAGTCTACAAACATTACATGCTGAAGGGGTTTTAGAGAACTGTGTACCCTCTAGCTGCTGGTGAGATGTAAAGTGGTGACAGCCAATAATGAGAATAGAAAGGAGCTGCGTTTAAAAGTAAACATTGAGCCACCATTCCGTTCAGCAGGCCCACCCATGAGACTCTCACCTGACAAGTCCAGAGTCGAGAAGGCACAGGCTTCAACAGCTGCACTGCAGGAATTTTCACAGTAGCCAAGACACGGAAGCAACCAAAATGTCCATCACCATATCAGTTGACAAAGAAGAAGTGGTCCATGTACACAATGGAATATTAGCCATGGAAATCAATGAAACACTGCTCTTTGAGGCACCATAGTTGAGCCTAGAGATAATCACAGAACATGAGGTAAGTCGGAAAGCAAAACACATATCCTATGATATCACTTATAGGCGTTATGTAACAACTCACACAAATGAACATATTTGCACAGAGAATGACACACACACACTTAGAAAACAAACTATGCTTATCTAAAAGGAAAGGTAGGGGGAATCGAAAAATTAGAGATTAGGGTTACCATACGTGTACAAATACCTATTAAATACATATATCAAAAGACCGACCATATAACAAGAGAGGTCTATGGAACACTCTGCAATAATTTACATGGGAAGTGGATCTGTACATGAATATATATATATATATATAAATATATGTTATCCACAAATGACCCAGATTGTGTACACCTAGGACAAACAATATTCTAAATATTACCCCAGTTAAAAAAACTAAAACAACAAACAAGAAATAATGTAACATAAACTTATGGGGGTTTCTCCTGGCACATTCCATTTTAATTTACAACCTAGGAACAGGGATTCCAGAACGGCTCTGCTGCCCTAGTAACCAGATTTGGGAATGGAGAAATGCTGCCGCCTAGTGGCCGTTTACCACAACAGCAGCTTTAAAGCCAGTGTTAATGGTCACTAAATATTCACACTCATTACAGGCCTGTGAATGACACCTGCCCTCAAAAACAATCCTGGGGGCGAATATTGACCAAAAAATTCAATTTTGAGGGCAACCTTTCAAGAAGATAATTTCAAGAGGTTAATTGTATTCTCCGTTTTTTTTCATTTTTTCTTTAACAGAAATTTAAAAAGGTGTGGGAAAATGAACGTTAGAAATAATTAAAGACATGCAAATCCAAATTACAAAAGTCCTATCAGTTCACACCAGTCAGAATGGCCATCCCGAAAAATTCTGCAAACAATAAATGCTGAAGGGGTTGTGGAGAAATGCCTAGCCTTGGTTCAACGTGGGACATGGTAAGAGCCAGTAAGGAAAACACAAAGGAGGTGCCTTGAAAAGGTAAATACTGAGCTACCATTCAATCAAGCATACCCACTGCTGGGCCTATCGCCTGAGAGGATGAGAATCAAAAAGATACAGGCTGGACTTCACTGGTGGCGCAGTGGTTGAGGGTCCTCCGCTGAAGCAGGGGACACGGGTTCACGCACCGGTTTGGGAAAATCACACATGCCCCGGAGAGTCTGGTCCCGTGAGCTATGGCTGCTGGGCCTGTGCGTCCAGAGCCTGTGCTCTGCAATGGGAGTGGCCATGGCAGTGAGTGGCCCACGTACTGCCAATAATAAAAAAAAAAACACAGGCTGGCAATCCTACACTCCATCAATATTTATCATAGCCAACACTTGGAAGCTATGAAAATGTCCATCAACAGAGGAATGCACAAAGAAAAAGTGGTCCATGTACACAATGGAATATGACTCCAATAAAAAAAATATAAATTCAATCTAGAAAACAAACATAAGTAAAGAAACATCAGCTTTTGGGGGTTTATCCAGGCACATTCCACTCTAGTTTATAACTGAGGAATACCACTGCAAGGTACTCTGTTTCCCTAGTTAAAAGCTTGGGAAAAGCAGAAATGCTGCCACCCTCTGTCCATGACCTGCAACAGCAGCGTTAAAACCTGTGCTAAGGGTCACTTCATATGCACCAGTACTGGAGGGCTGTAAATGAAACCTGCCCTCAAAATGTCTTGAGGGCGGTAATGGCCAAAATATTTCTAAATGTCACACATACTTCAAGAAAACAATTTGAAGAGGTAAGCTGTACTCACAGTTTGAAGAAAATAAGGACATGCCAGAAAGCTCAATTTCAATGGATTATGAGACGCATGCAAATCCTACCACAAACATGTACCAGCTCACACTAGTCAGAATAAACATCGGCAAAAAATCTACAAACAATAAATGCTGAAGGTGTTGTGCAGAAGTGCATACCCTCAACGTTAAGTGGGACGTGACCTGGTAAGAGCCACTAATGAGAACAGAATGGAGGTGCCTTTAAAGGTAAACATTTTGCTACCATATGATCCAGCAGGCCCACTCCTGGGCCTATAACCTAAGAAGACAGAATTGGAAAGACACAGGCAGGCAAATGTGCATTGCCGCAGCATTACAATAGCCAAGTCATGGAAGCAACCAAAAAGTCCATCAACAGATGAGTGGACAAAGAAGAACTGGTACATGTACAGACGGAGTATTAGCCAAGGAAAAATAGGACACGATGCCATTTGCAGCACTGTAGATGAGCCTAGAGGTAATCACACAACTTGTACTATGTCAGGAAAAGAAAGACACATATCGTATGATATCACTTATAGGTATTACCTATAAATTGATACCAGTGAAGATATTTCCACAGAGAAGGGCAACCACACATTCATTAAACAAACTTATGGTTCCCCAATGGAAACTTGTGAGGACTGGATACATTAGGATATTGGGGTTAACAGACATATACAAACACAGGTGAAATATATAATTACCAAACACCTACGGAATACCAAGAGAAGACTACTCAACATTCTGTCATAACGTACGTGGGAAAAGGATTCCAGGAAGAAAAGACATATGTTTATGTGTACAAGAACCACATCTTGCACACCTAGAACAAGCCAAATATTGTAATCAAACTTGCTGTGGTAAAAATAAAAATTAAATTAAAAAAATGAACAAGAAGTAGGGAGACATATACTTAAGGGGCTTTTTCCTGGCACATTCCATTCTAAATTACAACCTAGAACACGACTTCCATTGAGGCTCTGTTGCCCTAGTAACCAGATTTGGTAAAGTAGAACTGCTGCCACCTTGTGGGCGTTTCACACAACAGCAGCTTTCATCCCAGCATCGATGGTCAGTTGATATTCAAAATAATTGCAGGCCTTTATATCACACCTGCCCGGAAAACCAATCCTGGGGTCGTATATTGACCAAAAAATTCAAAAGGCGTCCATATTTCAAACCGACAGTTTCAAGAGGCATAATTTATGCACATTTGTCTTCTGGTTCTTTTTCTTTCTTTCTTTTTTGTTAAAAAAAAGGGAATGGAAAAAGGCTGAACATCAGGAATTAATAAAGCCATGCAAATCCAGTGTACACAAATGTTCACCTGACAGCCGTCAGAATGATCATCAGCAAAAAAAGTCTACAAAGAATAAATGCTGAAGGGGTTTTAGAGAACTGCGTACCCTTTAGCTGCCGGTGAGATGTAACCTGGTAACAGCCAGTAGTGAGAGCAGAATGGAGGTGCGTTTAAGGGTAAAAATGGAGCTACCATGTGATGTGGTAGGCCCACTCATGGGCCTATCACCTGAAGAGAGCAGAATCAAAAAGACACAGGCTGGCAATCCTGCACTGCAGCAACATGTACCATAGCCAAGACCTGGAAGAAACCAAAATGTCCATCAACAGAAAAATGCACCAAGAAGAAGTCGCCCATGTACACAATGGAATATTAGCCATGAAAAAGCATGGAACAGTGCCGTTGGCACCACCATAGAAGGACCAAGAGATAATCACCCAACTTGAAGTAAGAAAGAAACAGAAAGGCCGACATCCTACGACATCACTTAGAGGTGTTACCTAAAAATTGATACCCATGAAATAATTTCCAAGAGAAGGACACACATAGATTCAGAAAACCAAATTATCTTTAACCAAATGGAAAGGTGTAAGGAATGTATGAATTAGGATAGGGGGGTTAACAGACATATACTAATACATAGGAAATATATAATCACAAAATACCTAAGGAATACGAAGAGAGGTCTACTCAACATTCTATAATAACATACACGGGAAAGGATCCAAACAGGAATAGACAGATACATTGATAGGATGAACCAGAAACTGTCCACCTAGGAGAATCTACATTTTGATCAAATAGGCTCTGATAATTAATAAAAATTAAATTTAAATAACAGACAACAATTTAGGAGATATAAGCTCTTGGGGGTTTGCGCTGGCACATTCCACTCTAATTCGCAGCTTACTAACACGACTGCCGGGAAACCTCTGTGGCCCAAAAACCCAGAGTTGGAAATGTAGAAATGCTGCCACCTTGTGGCCGTTTCCCACAAGAGCGGCTTTAAACCCACAGCTAATGATCACTTAACATTCACAAGGATTCAGGGCTGTAAAGGACACCTGCCCTAAAAAATTGTGCGGAGGTAGGGAATGGCCAAAAAATTTCAAAACTCTCAAATTTTTCAAGGAGATTGTATGGAGGGGTGAGTTTTACACACTCATTTTCAAAAAAGAGGAAAATGGATAAAAGCTCAACATCAGTACTTATTAGACTCATGCAAATCTAACCTCCAAAAAGGTTTCAACTCACACATGTCAACTACCATCAACTAAAAGTCTACAAACATTACATGCTGAAGGGGTTTTAGAGAACTGTGTACCCTCTAGCTGCTGGTGAGATGTAAAGTGGTGACAGCCAATAATGAGAATAGAAAGGAGCTGCGATTAAAAGTAAACATTGAGCCACCATTCCGTTCAGCAGGCCCACCGCTGAGACTCTCACCTGACAAGTCCAGAGTCGAGAAGGCACAGGCTTCAACAGCTGCACTGCAGGAATTTTCACAGTCGCCAAGACACGGAAGCAACCAAAATGTCCATCACCATATCAGTTGACAAAGAAGAAGTGGTCCATGTACACAATGGAATATTAGCCATGGAAAACAATGAAACACTGCTCTTTGAGGCACCATAGTTGAGCCTAGAGATAATCACAGAACATGAGGTAAGTCGGAAAGCAAAACATATATCCTATGATATCACTTATAGGCGTTATCTAACAACTGACACAAATGAACATATTTGCACAGAGAATGACACACACACACTTAGAAAACAAACTATGCTTATCTAAAAGGAAAGGTGGGGGGAATGGAAAAATTAGAGATTAGGGTTACCATACGTGTACAAATACCTATTAAATACATATATCAAAAGACCGACCATATAACAAGGGAGGTCTATGGAACACTCTGCAATAATTTACATGGGAAGTGGATCTGTACATGAATATATATATATATATATATATATGTTATGCACAAATGACCCAGATTGTGTACACCTAGGACAAACAATATTCTAAACATTACCCCAATTAAAAAAACTAAAACAACAAACAATGTAACATAAACTTATGGGGGTTTCTCCTGGCACATTCCATTTTAATTTACAACCTAGGAACAGGGATTCCAGAACGGCTCTGCTGCCCTAGTAACCAGATTTGGGAATGGAGAAATGCTGCCGCCTAGTGGCCGTTTACCACAACAGCAGCTTTAAACCCAGTGCTAATGGTCACTAAATATTCACACTCATTACAGGCCTGTGAATGACACCTGCCCTCAAAAAAAATCCTGGGGGCGAATATTGACAAAAAAATTCAATTTTGAGGGCAACCTTTTAAGGAGATAATTTCAAGAGGTTAATTGTATTCTCCATTTTTTTTCATTTTTTCTTTAACAGAAATTTAAAAAGGTGTGGGAAAATGAACCTTAGAAATAATTATAGACATGCAAATCCAAATTACAAAAGTCCTATCAGTTCACACCAGTCAGAATGGCCATCCCCAAAAATTCTGCAAACAATAAATGCTGAAGGGGTTGTGGAGAAACGCCTAGCCTTGGTTCAACGTGGGGCATGGTAAAAGTCAGTAAGGAAAACACAAAGGAGGTGCCTTGAAAAGGTAAATACTGAGCTACCATTCAATCAAGCATACCCACTGCTGGGCCTATCGCCTGAGAGGATGAGAATCAAAAAGATACAGCCTGGACTTCACTGGTGGCGCAGTGGTTGAGGGTCCTCCGCTGAAGCAGGGGACACGGGTTCATGCCCCGGTTCGGGAAAATCACACGTGCCCCGGAGTGGCTGGTCCCGTGAGCTATGGCTGCTGGGCCTGTGCGTCCAGAGCCTGTGCTCTGCAGTGGGAGTGGCCATGGCAGTGAGTGGCCCACGTACCGCAAAAAATAAAAAAAAAACACAGGCTGGCAATCTTACACTCCAGCAATATTTATCATAGCCAACACTTGGAAGCTATGAAAATGTCCATCAACAAAGGAATGCACAAAGAAAAAGTGGTCCATGTACACAATGGAATATGACTCCAAGAAAAAAATATAAATTCAATCTAGAAAACAAACATAAGTAAAGAAACATCAGCTTTTGGGGGTTTATCCAGGCACATTCCACTCTAATTTATAACTGAGGAATACCACTGCAAGGTACTCTGTTTCCCTAGTTAAAAGCTTGGGAAAAGCAGAAATGCTGCCACCCTCAGTCCATGACCTGCAACAGCAGCTTTCAAACCTGTGCTAAGGGTCACTTCATATGCACCAGTACTGGAGGGCTGTAAATGAAACCTGCCCTCAAAATGTCTTGAGGGGGGTAATGGCCAAAATATTTCTAAATGTCACACATACTTCAAGAAAACAATTTGAAGAGGTAAGCTGTACTCACAGTTTGAAGAAAATAAGGACATGCCAGAAAGCTCAATTTCAATGGATTATGAGACGCATGCAAATCCTACCACAAACATGTACCAGCTCACACTAGTCAGAATAAACATCGGCAAAAAATCTACAAACAATAAATGCTGAAGGTGTTGTGCAGAAGTGCATACCCTCAACGTTAAGTGGGACGTGACCTGGTAAGAGCCACTAATGAGAACAGAATGGAGGTGCCTTTAAAGGTAAACATTTTGCTACCATATGATCCAGCAGGCCCACTCCTGGGCCTATAACCTAAGAAGACAGAATTGGAAAGACACAGGCAGGCGAATGTGCATTGCCGCAGCATTACAATAGCCAAGTCATGGCAGCAACCAAAAAGTCAATCAACAGATGAGTGGACAAAGAAGGACTGGTACATGTACAGACGGAGTATTAGCCAAGGAAAAATAGGACATGATGCCATTTGCAGCACTGTAGATGAGCCTAGAGGTAATCACACAACTTGTACTATGTCAGGAAAAGAAAGACACATATCGTATGATATCACTTATAGGTATTACCTATAAATTGATACCAGTGAAGATATTTCCACAGAGAAGGGCAACCACACATTCATTAAACAAACTTATGGTTCCCCAATGGAAACTTGGGGGACTGGATACATTAGGATATTGGGGTTTACAGACATATACAAATACAGGTGAAATATATAATTACCAAACACCTACGGAATACCAAGAGAAGACTACTCAACATTCTGTCATAACGTACGTGGGAAAAGGATTCCAGGAAGAAAAGACATATGTTTATGTGTACAAGAACCACATCTTGCACACCTAGAACAAGCCAAATATTGTATTCAAACTTGCTGTGGTAAAAATAAAAATTAAATTAAAAAAATGAACAAGAAGTAGGGAGACATATACTTAAGGTGCTTTTCCCTGGCACCTTCCATTCTAAATTACAACCTAGAACACGACTTCCATTGAGGCTCTGTTGCCCTAGTAACAAGATTTGGTAAAGTAGAACTGCTGCCACCTTGTGGGCGTTTCGCACAACAGCAGCTTTCATCCCAGCATCGATGGTCAGTTGATATTCAAAATAATTGCAGGCCTTTATATCACACCTGCCCGGAAAACCAATCCTGGGGTCGTATATCGACCAAAAAATTAAAAAGGCGTCCATATTTCAAACCGACAGTTTCAAGAGGCATAATTTATGCACATTTGTCTTCTGTTTCTTTTTCTTTCTTTCTTTTTTGTTTAAAAAATGGGAATGGAAAAAGGCTGAACATCAGGAATTAATAAAGCCATGCAAATCCAGTGTACACAAACGTTCACCTGACAGCCGTCAGAATGATCATCAGCAAAAAAAGTCTACAAAGAATAAATGCTGAAGGGGTTTTAGAGAACTGCGTACCCTTTAGCTGCCGGTGAGATGTAACCTGGTAACAGCCAATAGTGAGAGCAGAATGGAGGTGCGTTTAAGGGTAAAAATGGAGCTACCATATGATGTGGTAGGCCCACTCATGGGCCTATCACCTGAAGAGAGCAGAATCAAAAAGACACAGGCTGGCAATCCTGCACTGCAGCAACATGTTCCATAGCCAAGACCTGGAAGAAACCAAAATGTCCATCAACAGAGAAATGCACCAAGAAGAAGTCGCCCATGTACACAATGGAATATTAGCCATGAAAAAGCATGGAACAGTGAGTGCCGTTGGCACCACCATAGAAGGACCAAGAGATAATCACCCAACTTGAAGTAAGAAAGAAACAGAAAGGCCGACATCCTACGACATCACTTAGAGGTGTTACCTAAAAATTGATACCCATGAAATAATTTCCAAGAGAAGGACACACATAGATTCAGAAAACCAAATTATCTTTAACCAAATGGAAAGGTGTAAGGAATGTATGAATTAGGATAGGGGGGTTAACAGACATATACTAATACATAGGAAATATATAATCACAAAATACCTATGGAATACGAAGAGAGGTCTACTCAACACTCTATAATAACATACACGGGAAAGGATCCAAACAGGAATAGACAGATACATTGATAGGATGAACCAGAAACTGTCCACCTAGGAGAATCTACATTTTGATCAAGTTGGCTCTGATAATTAATAAAAATTAAATTTAAATAACAAACAACAATTTAGGAGATATAAGCTCTTGGGGGTTTGCGCTGGCACATTCCACTCTAATTCGCAGCTTACTAACACGATTGCCGGGAAACCTCTGTGGCCCAAAAACCCAGAGTTGGAAATGTAGAAATGCTGCCGCCTTGTGGCCGTTTCCCACAAGAGCGGCTTTAAACCCACAGCTAATGGTCACTTAACATTCACAAGGATTCAGGGCTGTAAAGGACACCTGCCCTAAAAAATTGTGCGGAGGTAGGGAATGGCCAAAAAATTTCAAAACTCTCAAATTTTTCAAGGAGATTGTACGGAGGGGTAAGTTTTACTCACTCATTTTCAAAAAAGAGGAAAATGGATAAAAGCTCAACATCAGTAATTATTAGACTCATGCAAATCTAACCTCCAAAAAGGTTTCAACTCACACGTGTCAACTACCATCAACTAAAAGTCTACAAACATTACATGCTGAAGGGGTTTTAGAGAACTGTGTACCCTCTAGCTGCTGGTGAGATGTAAAGTGGTGACAGCCAATAATGAGAATAGAAAGGAGCTGCGTTTAAAAGTAAACATTGAGCCACCATTCCGTTCAGCAGGCCCACCCATGAGACTCTCACCTGACAAGTCCAGAGTCGAGAAGGCACAGGCTTCAACAGCTGCACTGCAGGAATTTTCACAGTAGCCAAGACACGGAAGCAACCAAAATGTCCATCACCATATCAGTTGACAAAGAAGAAGTGGTCCATGTACACAATGGAATATTAGCCATGGAAATCAATGAAACACTGCTCTTTGAGGCACCATAGTTGAGCCTAGAGATAATCACAGAACATGAGGTAAGTCGGAAAGCAAAACACATATCCTATGATATCACTTATAGGTGTTATGTAACAAGTGACACAAATGAACATATTTGCACAGAGAATGACACACACACACTTAGAAAACAAACTATGCTTATCTAAAAGGAAAGGTGGGGGGAATGGAAAAATTAGAGATTAGGGTTACCATACGTGTACAAATACCTATTAAATACATATATCAAAAGAACGACCATATAACAAGGGAGGTCTATGGAACACTCTGCAATAATTTACATGGGAAGTGGATCTGTACATGAATATATATATATATATATATATATATATATATAAATATATGTTATCCACAAATGACCCAGATTGTGTACACCTAGGACAAACAATATTCTAAATATTACCCCAGTTAAAAAAACTAAAACAACAAACAAGAAATAATGTAACATAAACTTATGGGGGTTTCTCCTGGCACATTCCATTTTAATTTACAACCTAGGAACAGGGATTCCACAACGGCTCTGCTGCCCTAGTAACCAGGTTTGGGAATGGAGAAATGCTGCCGCCTAGTGGCCATTTACCACAACAGCAGCTTTAAACCCAGTGCTAATGGTCACTAAATATTCACACTCATTACAGGCCTGTGAATGACACCTGCCCTCAAAAAAAATCCTGGGGGCGAATATTGACCAAAAAATTCAATTTTGAGGGCAAACTTTCAAGAAGATAATTTCAAGAGGTTAATTGTATTCTCCGATTTTTTTCATTTTTTCTTTAACAGAAATTTAAAAAGGTGTGGGAAAATGAACGTTAGAAATAATTAAAGACATGCAAATCCAAATTACAAAAGTCCTATCAGTTCACACCAGTCAGAATGGCCATCCCGAAAAATTCTGCAAACAATAAATGCTGAAGGGGTTGTGGAGAAATGCCTAGCCTTGGTTCAACGTGGGACATGGTAAGAGCCAGTAAGGAAAACACAAAGGAGGTGCCTTGAAAAGGTAAATACTGAGCTACCATTCAATCAAGCATACCCACTGCTGGGCCTATCGCCTGAGAGGATGAGAATCAAAAACATACAGGCTGGACTTCACTGGTGGCGCAGTGGTTGAGGGTCCTCCGCTGAAGCAGGGGACACGGGTTCACGCACCGGTTCTGGAAAATCACACATGCCCCGGAGAGTCTGGTCCCGTGAGCTATGGCTGCTGGGCCTGTGCGTCCAGAGCCTGTGCTCTGCAATGGGAGTGGCCATGGCAGTGAGTGGCCCACGTACCGCCAATAATAAAAAAAAAAAACACAGGCTGGAAATCCTACACTCCAGCAATATTTATCATAGCCAACACTTGGAAGCTATGAAAATGTCCATCAACAGAGGAATGCACAAAGAAAAAGTGGTCCATGTACAGAATGGAATATGACTCCAATAAAAAAAATATAAATTCAATCTAGAAAACAAACATAAGTAAAGAAACATCAGCTTTTGGGGGTTTATCCAGGCACATTCCACTCTAGTTTATAACTGAGGAATACCACTGCAAGGTACTCTGTTTCCCTAGTTAAAAGCTTGGGAAAAGCAGAAATGCTGCCACCCTCTGTCCATGACCTGCAACAGCAGCGTTAAAACCTGTGCTAAGGGTCACTTCATATGCACCAGTACTGGAGGGCTGTAAATGAAACCTGCCCTCAAAATGTCTTGAGGGCGGTAATGGCCAAAATATTTCTAAATGTCACACATACTTCAAGAAAACAATTTGAAGAGGTAAGCTGTACTCACAGTTTGAAGAAAATAAGGACATGCCAGAAAGCTCAATTTCAATGGATTATGAGACGCATGCAAATCCTACCACAAACATGTACCAGCTCACACTAGTCAGAATAAACATCGGCAAAAAATCTACAAACAATAAATGCTGAAGGTGTTGTGCAGAAGTGCATACCCTCAACGTTAAGTGGGACGTGACCTGGTAAGAGCCACTAATGAGAACAGAATGGAGGTGCCTTTAAAGGTAAACATTTTGCTACCATATGATCCAGCAGGCCCACTCCTGGGCCTATAACCTAAGAAGACAGAATTGGAAAGACACAGGCAGGCAAATGTGCATTGCCGCAGCATTACAATAGCCAAGTCATGGAAGCAACCAAAAAGTCCATCAACAGATGAGTGGACAAAGAAGAACTGGTACATGTACAGACGGAGTATTAGCCAAGGAAAAATAGGACACGATGCCATTTGCAGCACTGTAGATGAGCCTAGAGGTAATCACACAACTTGTACTATGTCAGGAAAAGAAAGACACATATCGTATGATATCACTTATAGGTATTACCTATAAATTGATACCAGTGAAGATATTTCCACAGAGAAGGGCAACCACACATTCATTAAACAAACTTATGGTTCCCCAATGGAAACTTGTGAGGACTGGATACATTAGGATATTGGGGTTAACAGACATATACAAACACAGGTGAAATATATAATTACCAAACACCTACGGAATACCAAGAGAAGACTACTCAACATTCTGTCATAACGTACGTGGGAAAAGGATTCCAGGAAGAAAAGACATATGTTTATGTGTACAAGAACCACATCTTGCACACCTAGAACAAGCCAAATATTGTAATCAAACTTGCTGTGGTAAAAATAAAAATTAAATTAAAAAAATGAACAAGAAGTAGGGAGACATATACTTAAGGGGCTTTTTCCTGGCACATTCCATTCTAAATTACAACCTAGAACACGACTTCCATTGAGGCTCTGTTGCCCTAGTAACCAGATTTGGTAAAGTAGAACTGCTGCCACCTTGTGGGCGTTTCGCACAACAGCAGCTTTCATCCCAGCATCGATGGTCAGTTGATATTCAAAATAATTGCAGGCCTTTATATCACACCTGCCCGGAAAACCAATCCTGGGGTCGTATATTGACCAAAAAATTCAAAAGGCGTCCATATTTCAAACCGACAGTTTCAAGAGGCATAATTTATGCACATTTGTCTTCTGGTTCTTTTTCTTTCTTTCTTTTTTGTTAAAAAAAAGGGAATGGAAAAAGGCTGAACATCAGGAATTAATAAAGCCATGAAAATCCAGTGTACACAAATGTTCACCTGACAGCCGTCAGAATGATCATCAGCAAAAAAAGTCTACAAAGAATAAATGCTGAAGGGGTTTTAGAGAACTGCGTACCCTTTAGCTGCCGGTGAGATGTAACCTGGTAACAGCCAGTAGTGAGAGCAGAATGGAGGTGCGTTTAACGGTAAAAATGGAGCTACCATGTGATGTGGTAGGCCCACTCATGGGCCTATCACCTGAAGAGAGCAGAATCAAAAAGACACAGGCTGGCAATCCTGCACTGCAGCAACATGTACCATAGCCAAGACCTGGAAGAAACCAAAATGTCCATCAACAGAAAAATGCACCAAGAAGAAGTCGCCCATGTACACAATGGAATATTAGCCATGAAAAAGCATGGAACAGTGCCGTTGGCACCACCATAGAAGGACCAAGAGATAATCACCCAACTTGAAGTAAGAAAGAAACAGAAAGGCCGACATCCTACGACATCACTTAGAGGTGTTACCTAAAAATTGATACCCATGAAATAATTTCCAAGAGAAGGACACACATAGATTCAGAAAACCAAATTATCTTTAACCAAATGGAAAGGTGTAAGGAATGTATGAATTAGGATAGGGGGGTTAACAGACATATACTAATACATAGGAAATATATAATCACAAAATACCTATGGAATACGAAGAGAGGTCTACTCAACATTCTATAATAACATACACGGGAAAGGATCCAAACAGGAATAGACAGATACATTGATAGGATGAACCAGAAACTGTCCACCTAGGAGAATCTACATTTTGATCAAATAGGCTCTGATAATTAATAAAAATTAAATTTAAATAACAGACAACAATTTAGGAGATATAAGCTCTTGGGGGTTTGCGCTGGCACATTCCACTCTAATTCGCAGCTTACTAACACGACTGCCGGGAAACCTCTGTTGCCCAAAAACCCAGAGTTGGAAATGTAGAAATGCTGCCACCTTGTGGCCGTTTCCCACAAGAGCGGCTTTAAACCCACAGCTAATGATCACTTAACATTCACAAGGATTCAGGGCTGTAAAGGACACCTGCCCTAAAAAATTGTGCGGAGGTAGGGAATGGCCAAAAAATTTCAAAACTCTCAAATTTTTCAAGGAGATTGTATGGAGGGGTGAGTTTTACTCACTCATTTTCAAAAAAGAGGAAAATGGATAAAAGCTCAACATCAGTACTTATTAGACTCATGCAAATCTAACCTCCAAAAAGGTTTCAACTCACACATGTCAACTACCATCAACTAAAAGTCTACAAACATTACATGCTGAAGGGGTTTTAGAGAACTGTGTACCCTCTAGCTGCTGGTGAGATGTAAAGTGGTGACAGCCAATAATGAGAATAGAAAGGAGCTGCGATTAAAAGTAAACATTGAGCCACCATTCCGTTCAGCAGGCCCACCGCTGAGACTCTCACCTGACAAGTCCAGAGTCGAGAAGGCACAGGCTTCAACAGCTGCACTGCAGGAATTTTCACAGTCGCCAAGACACGGAAGCAACCAAAATGTCCATCACCATATCAGTTGACAAAGAAGAAGTGGTCCATGTACACAATGGAATATTAGCCATGGAAAACAATGAAACACTGCTCTTTGAGGCACCATAGTTGAGCCTAGAGATAATCACAGAACATGAGGTAAGTCGGAAAGCAAAACACATATCCTATGATATCACTTATAGGCGTTATCTAACAACTGACACAAATGAACATATTTGCACAGAGAATGACACACACACACTTAGAAAACAAACTATGCTTATCTAAAAGGAAAGGTGGGGGGAATGGAAAAATTAGAGATTAGGGTTACCATACGTGTACAAATACCTATTAAATACATATATCAAAAGACCGACCATATAACAAGGGAGGTCTATGGAACACTCTGCAATAATTTACATGGGAAGTGGATCTGTACATGAATATATATATATATATATATATATATATATATATATATATAAATATATGTTATCCACAAATGACCCAGATTGTGTACACCTAGGACAAACAATATTCTAAATATTACCCCAGTTAAAAAAACTAAAACAACAAACAAGAAATAATGTAACATAAACTTATGGGGGTTTCTCCTGGCACATTCCATTTTAATTTACAACCTAGGAACAGGGATTCCAGAACGGCTCTGCTGCCCTAGTAACCAGATTTGGGAATGGAGAAATGCTGCCGCCTAGTGGCCGTTTACCACAACAGCAGCTTTAAAGCCAGTGCTAATGGTCACTAAATATTCACACTCATTACAGGCCTGTGAATGACACCTGCCCTCAAAAAAAATCCTGGGGGCGAATATTGACCAAAAAATTCAATTTTGAGGGCAAACTTTCAAGAAGATAATTTCAAAAGGTTAATTGTATTCTCCGATTTTTTTCATTTTTTCTTTAACAGAAATTTAAAAAGGTGTGGGAAAATGAACGTTAGAAATAATTAAAGACATGCAAATCCAAATTACAAAAGTCCTATCAGTTCACACCAGTCAGAATGGCCATCCCGAAAAATTCTGCAAACAATAAATGCTGAAGGGGTTGTGGAATAATGCCTAGCCTTGGTTCAACGTGGGACATGGTAAGAGCCAGTAAGGAAAACACAAAGGAGGTGCCTTGAAAAGGTAAATACTGAGCTACCATTGAATCAAGCATACCCACTGCTGGGCCTATCGCCTGAGAGGATGAGAATCAAAAACATACAGGCTGGACTTCACTGGTGGCGCAGTGGTTGAGGGTCCTCCGCTGAAGCAGGGGACACCGGTTCACGCACCGGTTCGGGAAAATCACACATGCCCCGGAGAGTCTGGTCCCGTGAGCTATGGCTGCTGGGCCTGTGCGTCCAGAGCCTGTGCTCTGCAATGGGAGTGGCCATGGCAGTGAGTGGCCCACGTACCGCCAATAATAAAAAAAAAAACACAGGCTGGCAATCCTACACTCCATCAATATTTATCAGAGCCAACACTTGGAAGCTATAAAAATGTCCATCAACAGAGGAATGCACAAAGAAAAAGTGGTCCATGTACACAATGGAATATGACTCCAATAAAAAAAATATAAATTCAATCTAGGAAACAAACATAAGTAAAGAAACATCAGCTTTTGGGGGTTTATCCAGGCACATTCCACTCTAGTTTATAACTGAGGAATACCACTGCAAGGTACTCTGTTTCCCTAGTTAAAAGCTTGGGAAAAGCAGAAATGCTGCCACCCTCTGTCCATGACCTGCAACAGCAGCGTTAAAACCTGTGCTAAGGGTCACTTCATATGCACCAGTACTGGAGGGCTGTAAATGAAACCTGCCCTCAAAATGTCTTGAGGGCGGTAATGGCCAAAATATTTCTAAATGTCACACATACTTCAAGAAAACAATTTGAAGAGGTAAGCTGTACTCACAGTTTGAAGAAAATAAGGACATGCCAGAAAGCTCAATTTCAATGGATTATGAGACGCATGCAAATCCTACCACAAACATGTACCAGCTCACACTAGTCAGAATAAACATCGGCAAAAAATCTACAAACAATAAATGCTGAAGGTGTTGTGAAGAAGTGCATACCCTCAACGTTAAGTGGGACGTGACCTGGTAAGAGCCACTAATGAGAACAGAATGGAGGTGCCTTTAAAGGTAAACATTCTGCTACCATATGATCCAGCAGGCCCACTCCTGGGCCTATAACCTAAGAAGACAGAATTGGAAAGACACAGGCAGGCAAATGTGCATTGCCGCAGCATTACAATAGCCAAGTCATGGAAGCAACCAAAAAGTCCATCAACAGATGAGTGGACAAAGAAGAACTGGTACATGTACAGACGGAGTATTAGCCAAGGAAAAATAGGACACGATGCCATTTGCAGCACTGTAGATGAGCCTAGAGCTAATCACACAACTTGTACTATGTCAGGAAAAGAAAGACACATATCGTATGATATCACTTATAGGTATTACCTATAAATTGATACCAGTGAAGATATTTCCACAGAGAAGGGCAACCACACATTCATTAAACAAACTTATGGTTCCCCAATGGAAACTTGTGAGGACTGGATACATTAGGATATTGGGGTTAACAGACATATACAAACACAGGTGAAATATATAATTACCAAACACCTACGGAATACCAAGAGAAGACTACTCAACATTCTGTCATAACGTACGTGGGAAAAGGATTCCAGGAAGAAAAGACATATGTTTATGTGTACAAGAACCACATCTTGCACACCTAGAACAAGCCAAATATTGTAATCAAACTTGCTGTGGTAAAAATAAAAATTAAATTAAAAAAATGAACAAGAAGTAGGGAGACATATACTTAAGGGGCATTTTCCTGGCACATTCCATTCTAAATTACAACCTAGAACACGACTTCCATTGAGGCTCTGTTGCCCTAGTAACCAGATTTGGTAAAGTAGAACTGCTGCCACCTTGTGGGCGTTTCGCACAACAGCAGCTTTCATCCCAGCATCGATGGTCAGTTGATATTCAAAATAATTGCAGGCCTTTATATCACACCTGCCCGGAAAACCAATCCTGGGGTCGTATATTGACCAAAAAATTCAAAAGGCGTCCATATTTCAAACCGACAGTTTCAAGAGGCATAATTTATGCACATTTGTCTTCTGGTTCTTTTTCTTTCTTTCTTTTTTGTTAAAAAAAAAGGGAATGGAAAAAGTCTGAACATCAGGAATTAATAAAGCCATGCAAATCCAGTGTACACAAATGTTCACCTGACAGCCGTCAGAATGATCATCAGCAAAAAAAGTCTACAAAGAATAAATGCTGAAGGGGTTTTAGAGAACTGCGTACCCTTTAGCTGCCGGTGAGATGTAACCTGGTAACAGCCAGTAGTGAGAGCAGAATGGAGGTGCGTTTAAGGGTAAAAATGGAGCTACCATGTGATGTGGTAGGCCCACTCATGGGCCTATCACCTGAAGAGAGCAGAATCAAAAAGACACAGGCTGGCAATCCTGCACTGCAGCAACATGTACCATAGCCAAGACCTGGAAGAAACCAAAATGTCCATCAACAGAAAAATGCACCAAGAAGAAGTCGCCCATGTACACAATGGAATATTAGCCATGAAAAAGCATGGAACAGTGCCGTTGGCACCACCATAGAAGGACCAAGAGATAATCACCCAACTTGAAGTAAGAAAGAAACAGAAAGGCCGACATCCTACGACATCACTTAGAGGTGTTACCTAAAAATTGATACCCATGAAATAATTTCCAAGAGAAGGACACACATAGATTCAGAAAACCAAATTATCTTTAACCAAATGGAAAGGTGTAAGGAATGTATGAATTAGGATATGGGGGTTAACAGACATATACTAATACATAGGAAATAAATAATCACAAAATACCTATGGAATACGAAGAGAGGTCTACTCAACACTCTATAATAACATACACGGGAAAGGATCCAAACAGGAATAGACAGATATATTGATAGGATGAACCAGAAACTGTCCACCTAGGAGAATCTACATTTTGATCAAATAGGCTCTGATAATTAATAAAAATTAAATTTAAATAACAAACAACAATTTAGGAGATATAAGCTCTTGGGGGTTTGCGCTGGCACATTCCACTCTAATTCGCAGCTTACTAACACGATTGCCGGGAAACCTCTGTGGCCCAAAAACCCAGAGTTGGAAATGTAGAAATGCTGCCGCCTTGTGGCCGTTTCCCACAAGAGCGGCTTTAAACCCACAGCTAATGATCACTTAACATTCACAAGGATTCAGGGCTGTAAAGGACACCTGCCCTAAAAAATTGTGCGGAGGTAGGGAATGGCCAAAAAATTTCAAAACTCTCAAATTTTTCAAGGAGATTGTATGGAGGGGTGAGTTTTACTCACTCATTTTCAAAAAAGAGGAAAATGGATAAAAGCTCAACATCAGTAATTATTAGACTCATGCAAATCTAACCTCCAAAAAGGTTTCAACTCACACGTGTCAACTACCATCAACTAAAAGTCTACAAACATTACATGCTGAAGGGGTTTTAGAGAACTGTGTACCCTCTAGCTGCTGGTGAGATGTAAAGTGGTGACAGCCAATAATGAGAATAGAAAGGAGCTGCGTTTAAAAGTAAACATTGAGCCACCATTCCGTTCAGCAGGCCCACCCATGAGACTCTCACCTGACAAGTCCAGAGTCGAGAAGGCACAGGCTTCAACAGCTGCACTGCAGGAATTTTCACAGTAGCCAAGACACGGAAGCAACCAAAATGTCCATCACCATATCAGTTGACAAAGAAGAAGTGGTCCATGTACACAATGGAATATTAGCCATGGAAATCAATGAAACACTGCTCTTTGAGGCACCATAGTTGAGCCTAGAGATAATCACAGAACATGAGGTAAGTCGGAAAGCAAAACACATATCCTATGATATCACTTATAGGCGTTATGTAACAACTCACACAAATGAACATATTTGCACAGAGAATGACACACACACACTTAGAAAACAAACTATGCTTATCTAAAAGGAAAGGTAGGGGGAATCGAAAAATTAGAGATTAGGGTTACCATACGTGTACAAATACCTATTAAATACATATATCAAAAGACCGACCATATAACAAGAGAGGTCTATGGAACACTCTGCAATAATTTACATGGGAAGTGGATCTGTACATGAATATATATATATATATATATATATAAATATATGTTATCCACAAATGACCCAGATTGTGTACACCTAGGACAAACAATATTCTAAATATTACCCCAGTTAAAAAAACTAAAACAACAAACAAGAAATAATGTAACATAAACTTATGGGGGTTTCTCCTGGCACATTCCATTTTAATTTACAACCTAGGAACAGGGATTCCAGAACGGCTCTGCTGCCCTAGTAACCAGATTTGGGAATGGAGAAATGCTGCCGCCTAGTGGCCGTTTACCACAACAGCAGCTTTAAAGCCAGTGTTAATGGTCACTAAATATTCACACTCATTACAGGCCTGTGAATGACACCTGCCCTCAAAAACAATCCTGGGGGCGAATATTGACCAAAAAATTCAATTTTGAGGGCAACCTTTCAAGAAGATAATTTCAAGAGGTTAATTGTATTCTCCGTTTTTTTTCATTTTTTCTTTAACAGAAATTTAAAAAGGTGTGGGAAAATGAACGTTAGAAATAATTAAAGACATGCAAATCCAAATTACAAAAGTCCTATCAGTTCACACCAGTCAGAATGGCCATCCCCAAAAAATCTGCAAACAATAAATGCTGAAGGGGTTGTGGAGAAATGCCTAGCCTTGGTTCAACGTGGGACATGGTAAGAGCCAGTAAGGAAAACACAAAGGAGGTGCCTTGAAAAGGTAAATACTGAGCTACCATTGAATCAAGCATACCCACTGCTGGGCCTATCGCCTGAGAGGATGAGAATCAAAAAGATACAGGCTGGACTTCACTGGTGGCGCAGTGGTTGAGGGTCCTCCGCTGAAGCAGGGGACACGGGTTCACGCACCGGTTTGGGAAAATCACACATGCCCCAGAGAGTCTGGTCCCGTGAGCTATGGCTGCTGGGCCTGTGCGTCCAGAGCCTGTGCTCTGCAATGGGAGTGGCCATGGCAGTGAGTGGCCCACGTACTGCCAATAATAAAAAAAAAACACAGGCTGGCAATCCTACACTCCATCAATATTTATCATAGCCAACACTTGGAAGCTATGAAAATGTCCATCAACAGAGGAATGCACAAAGAAAAAGTGGTCCATGTACACAATGGAATATGACTCCAATAAAAAAAATATAAATTCAATCTAGAAAACAAACATAAGTAAAGAAACATCAGCTTTTGGGGGTTTATCCAGGCACATTCCACTCTAGTTTATAACTGAGGAATACCACTGCAAGGTACTCTGTTTCCCTAGTTAAAAGCTTGGGAAAAGCAGAAATGCTGCCACCCTCTGTCCATGACCTGCAACAGCAGCGTTAAAACCTGTGCTAAGGGTCACTTCATATGCACCAGTACTGGAGGGCTGTAAATGAAACCTGCCCTCAAAATGTCTTGAGGGCGGTAATGGCCAAAATATTTCTAAATGTCACACATACTTCAAGAAAACAATTTGAAGAGGTAAGCTGTACTCACAGTTTGAAGAAAATAAGGACATGCCAGAAAGCTCAATTTCAATGGATTATGAGACGCATGCAAATCCTACCACAAACATGTACCAGCTCACACTAGTCAGAATAAACATCGGCAAAAAATCTACAAACAATAAATGCTGAAGGTGTTGTGAAGAAGTGCATACCCTCAACGTTAAGTGGGACGTGACCTGGTAAGAGCCACTAATGAGAACAGAATGGAGGTGCCTTTAAAGGTAAACATTTTGCTACCATATGATCCAGCAGGCCCACTCCTGGGCCTATAACCTAAGAAGACAGAATTGGAAAGACACAGGCAGGCAAATGTGCATTGCCGCAGCATTACAATAGCCAAGTCATGGAAGCAACCAAAAAGTCCATCAACAGATGAGTGGACAAAGAAGAACTGGTACATGTACAGACGGAGTATTAGCCAAGGAAAAATAGGACACGATGCCATTTGCAGCACTGTAGATGAGCCTAGAGCTAATCACACAACTTGTACTATGTCAGGAAAAGAAAGACACATATCGTATGATATCACTTATAGGTATTACCTATAAATTGATACCAGTGAAGATATTTCCACAGAGAAGGGCAACCACACATTCATTAAACAAACTTATGGTTCCCCAATGGAAACTTGTGAGGACTGGATACATTAGGATATTGGGGTTAACAGACATATACAAACACAGGTGAAATATATAATTACCAAACACCTACGGAATACCAAGAGAAGACTACTCAACATTCTGTCATAACGTACGTGGGAAAAGGATTCCAGGAAGAAAAGACATATGTTTATGTGTACAAGAACCACATCTTGCACACCTAGAACAAGCCAAATATTGTAATCAAACTTGCTGTGGTAAAAATAAAAATTAAATTAAAAAAATGAACAAGAAGTAGGGAGACATATACTTAAGGGGCATTTTCCTGGCACATTCCATTCTAAATTACAACCTAGAACACGACTTCCATTGAGGCTCTGTTGCCCTAGTAACCAGATTTGGTAAAGTAGAACTGCTGCCACCTTGTGGGCGTTTCGCACAACAGCAGCTTTCATCCCAGCATCGATGGTCAGTTGATATTCAAAATAATTGCAGGCCTTTATATCACACCTGCCCGGAAAACCAATCCTGGGGTCGTATATTGACCAAAAAATTCAAAAGGCGTCCATATTTCAAACCGACAGTTTCAAGAGGCATAATTTATGCACATTTGTCTTCTGGTTCTTTTTCTTTCTTTCTTTTTTGTTAAAAAAAAGGGAATGGAAAAAGGCTGAACATCAGGAATTAATAAAGCCATGCAAATCCAGTGTACACAAATGTTCACCTGACAGCCGTCAGAATGATCATCAGCAAAAAAAGTCTACAAAGAATAAATGCTGAAGGGGTTTTAGAGAACTGCGTACCCTTTAGCTGCCGGTGAGATGTAACCTGGTAACAGCCAGTAGTGAGAGCAGAATGGAGGTGCGTTTAAGGGTAAAAATGGAGCTACCATGTGATGTGGTAGGCCCACTCATGGGCCTATCACCTGAAGAGAGCAGAATCAAAAAGACACAGGCTGGCAATCCTGCACTGCAGCAACATGTACCATAGCCAAGACCTGGAAGAAACCAAAATGTCCATCAACAGAAAAATGCACCAAGAAGAAGTCGCCCATGTACACAATGGAATATTAGCCATGAAAAAGCATGGAACAGTGCCGTTGGCACCACCATAGAAGGACCAAGAGATAATCACCCAACTTGAAGTAAGAAAGAAACAGAAAGGCCGACATCCTACGACATCACTTAGAGGTGTTACCTAAAAATTGATACCCATGAAATAATTTCCAAGAGAAGGACACACATAGATTCAGAAAACCAAATTATCTTTAACCAAATGGAAAGGTGTAAGGAATGTATGAATTAGGATATGGGGGTTAACAGACATATACTAATACATAGGAAATAAATAATCACAAAATACCTATGGAATACGAAGAGAGGTCTACTCAACACTCTATAATAACATACACGGGAAAGGATCCAAACAGGAATAGACAGATATATTGATAGGATGAACCAGAAACTGTCCACCTAGGAGAATCTACATTTTGATCAAATAGGCTCTGATAATTAATAAAAATTAAATTTAAATAACAAACAACAATTTAGGAGATATAAGCTCTTGGGGGTTTGCGCTGGCACATTCCACTCTAATTCGCAGCTTACTAACACGATTGCCGGGAAACCTCTGTGGCCCAAAAACCCAGAGTTGGAAATGTAGAAATGCTGCCGCCTTGTGGCTGTTTCCCACAAGAGCGGCTTTAAACCCACAGCTAACGATCACTTAACATTCACAAGGATTCTGGGCTGTAAAGGACACCTGCGCTAAAAAATTGTGCGGAGGTAGGGAATGGCCAAAAAATTTCAAAACTCTCAAATTTTTCAAGGAGATTGTATGGAGGGGTGAGTTTTACTCACTCATTTTCAAAAAAGAGGAAAATGGATAAAAGCTCAACATCAGTAATTATTAGACTCATGCAAATCTAACCTCCAAAAAGGTTTCAACTCACACATGTCAACTACCATCAACTAAAAGTCTACAAACATAACATGCTGAAGGGGTTTTAGAGAACTGTGTACCCTCTAGCTGCTGGTGAGATGTAAAGTGGTGACAGCCAATAATGAGAATAGAAAGGAGCTGCGTTTAAAAGTAAACATTGAGCCACCATTCCGTTCAGCAGGCCCACCACTGAGACTCTCACCTGACAAGTCCAGAGTCGAGAAGGCACAGGCTTCAACAGCTGCACTGCAGGAATTTTCACAGTCGCCAAGACACGGAAGCAACCAAAATGTCCATCACCATATCAGTTGACAAAGAAGAAGTGGTCCATGTACACAATGGAATATTAGCCATGGAAAACAATGAAACACTGCTCTTTGAGGCACCATAGTTGAGCCTAGAGATAATCACAGAACATGAGGTAAGTCGGAAAGCAAAACACATATCCTATGATATCACTTATAGGCGTTATGTAACAACTGACACAAATGAACATATTTGCACAGAGAATGACACACACACACTTAGAAAACAAACTATGCTTATCTAAAAGGAAAGGTGGGGGGAATGGAAAAATTAGACATTAGGGTTACCATATGTGTACAAATACCTATTAAATACATATATCAAAAGAACGACCATATAACAAGGGAGGTCTATGGAACACTGCAATAATTTACATGGGAAGTGGATCTATACATGAATATATATATATATATATATATATATATATATATATATATATATATAAATATATGTTATCCACAAATGACCCAGATTGTGTACACCTAGGACAAACGATATTCTAAATATTACCCCAGTTAAAAAAACTAAAACAACAAACAAGAAATAATGTAACATAAACTTATGGGGGTTTCTCCTGGCACATTCCATTTTAATTTACAACCTAGGAACAGGGATTCCAGAACGGCTCTGCTGCCCTAGTAACCAGATTTGGGAATGGAGAAATGCTGCCGCCTAGTGGCCGTTTACCACAACAGCAGCTTTAAAGCCAGTGCTAATGGTCACTAAATATTCACACTCATTACAGGCCTGTGAATGACACCTGCCCTCAAAAAAAATCCTGGGGGCGAATATTGACCAAAAAATTCAATTTTGAGGGCAAACTTTCAAGAAGATAATTTCAAAAGGTTAATTGTATTCTCCGATTTTTTTCATTTTTTCTTTAACAGAAATTTAAAAAGGTGTGGGAAAATGAACGTTAGAAATAATTAAAGACATGCAAATCCAAATTACAAAAGTCCTATCAGTTCACACCAGTCAGAATGGCCATCCCGAAAAATTCTGCAAACAATAAATGCTGAAGGGGTTGTGGAATAATGCCTAGCCTTGGTTCAACGTGGGACATGGTAAGAGCCAGTAAGGAAAACACAAAGGAGGTGCCTTGAAAAGGTAAATACTGAGCTACCATTGAATCAAGCATACCCACTGCTGGGCCTATCGCCTGAGAGGATGAGAATCAAAAACATACAGGCTGGACTTCACTGGTGGCGCAGTGGTTGAGGGTCCTCCGCTGAAGCAGGGGACACCGGTTCACGCACCGGTTCGGGAAAATCACACATGCCCCGGAGAGTCTGGTCCCGTGAGCTATGGCTGCTGGGCCTGTGCGTCCAGAGCCTGTGCTCTGCAATGGGAGTGGCCATGGCAGTGAGTGGCCCACGTACCGCCAATAATAAAAAAAAAAACACAGGCTGGCAATCCTACACTCCATCAATATTTATCAGAGCCAACACTTGGAAGCTATAAAAATGTCCATCAACAGAGGAATGCACAAAGAAAAAGTGGTCCATGTACACAATGGAATATGACTCCAATAAAAAAAATATAAATTCAATCTAGGAAACAAACATAAGTAAAGAAACATCAGCTTTTGGGGGTTTATCCAGGCACATTCCACTCTAGTTTATAACTGAGGAATACCACTGCAAGGTACTCTGTTTCCCTAGTTAAAAGCTTGGGAAAAGCAGAAATGCTGCCACCCTCTGTCCATGACCTGCAACAGCAGCGTTAAAACCTGTGCTAAGGGTCACTTCATATGCACCAGTACTGGAGGGCTGTAAATGAAACCTGCCCTCAAAATGTCTTGAGGGCGGTAATGGCCAAAATATTTCTAAATGTCACACATACTTCAAGAAAACAATTTGAAGAGGTAAGCTGTACTCACAGTTTGAAGAAAATAAGGACATGCCAGAAAGCTCAATTTCAATGGATTATGAGACGCATGCAAATCCTACCACAAACATGTACCAGCTCACACTAGTCAGAATAAACATCGGCAAAAAATCTACAAACAATAAATGCTGAAGGTGTTGTGAAGAAGTGCATACCCTCAACGTTAAGTGGGACGTGACCTGGTAAGAGCCACTAATGAGAACAGAATGGAGGTGCCTTTAAAGGTAAACATTCTGCTACCATATGATCCAGCAGGCCCACTCCTGGGCCTATAACCTAAGAAGACAGAATTGGAAAGACACAGGCAGGCAAATGTGCATTGCCGCAGCATTACAATAGCCAAGTCATGGAAGCAACCAAAAAGTCCATCAACAGATGAGTGGACAAAGAAGAACTGGTACATGTACAGACGGAGTATTAGCCAAGGAAAAATAGGACACGATGCCATTTGCAGCACTGTAGATGAGCCTAGAGCTAATCACACAACTTGTACTATGTCAGGAAAAGAAAGACACATATCGTATGATATCACTTATAGGTATTACCTATAAATTGATACCAGTGAAGATATTTCCACAGAGAAGGGCAACCACACATTCATTAAACAAACTTATGGTTCCCCAATGGAAACTTGTGAGGACTGGATACATTAGGATATTGGGGTTAACAGACATATACAAACACAGGTGAAATATATAATTACCAAACACCTACGGAATACCAAGAGAAGACTACTCAACATTCTGTCATAACGTACGTGGGAAAAGGATTCCAGGAAGAAAAGACATATGTTTATGTGTACAAGAACCACATCTTGCACACCTAGAACAAGCCAAATATTGTAATCAAACTTGCTGTGGTAAAAATAAAAATTAAATTAAAAAAATGAACAAGAAGTAGGGAGACATATACTTAAGGGGCATTTTCCTGGCACATTCCATTCTAAATTACAACCTAGAACACGACTTCCATTGAGGCTCTGTTGCCCTAGTAACCAGATTTGGTAAAGTAGAACTGCTGCCACCTTGTGGGCGTTTCGCACAACAGCAGCTTTCATCCCAGCATCGATGGTCAGTTGATATTCAAAATAATTGCAGGCCTTTATATCACACCTGCCCGGAAAACCAATCCTGGGGTCGTATATTGACCAAAAAATTCAAAAGGCGTCCATATTTCAAACCGACAGTTTCAAGAGGCATAATTTATGCACATTTGTCTTCTGGTTCTTTTTCTTTCTTTCTTTTTTGTTAAAAAAAAAGGGAATGGAAAAAGTCTGAACATCAGGAATTAATAAAGCCATGCAAATCCAGTGTACACAAATGTTCACCTGACAGCCGTCAGAATGATCATCAGCAAAAAAAGTCTACAAAGAATAAATGCTGAAGGGGTTTTAGAGAACTGCGTACCCTTTAGCTGCCGGTGAGATGTAACCTGGTAACAGCCAGTAGTGAGAGCAGAATGGAGGTGCGTTTAAGGGTAAAAATGGAGCTACCATGTGATGTGGTAGGCCCACTCATGGGCCTATCACCTGAAGAGAGCAGAATCAAAAAGACACAGGCTGGCAATCCTGCACTGCAGCAACATGTACCATAGCCAAGACCTGGAAGAAACCAAAATGTCCATCAACAGAAAAATGCACCAAGAAGAAGTCGCCCATGTACACAATGGAATATTAGCCATGAAAAAGCATGGAACAGTGCCGTTGGCACCACCATAGAAGGACCAAGAGATAATCACCCAACT
Organism: Hyperoodon ampullatus; assembly: GCF_949752795.1. Classification (NCBI taxonomy): domain Eukaryota; kingdom Metazoa; phylum Chordata; class Mammalia; order Artiodactyla; family Ziphiidae; genus Hyperoodon; species Hyperoodon ampullatus. The sequence goes on along the minus strand of NW_027640596.1, from coordinate 53,023 downwards.
TGAAGTAAGAAAGAAACAGAAAGGCCGACATCCTACGACATCACTTAGAGGTGTTACCTAAAAATTGATACCCATGAAATAATTTCCAAGAGAAGGACACACATAGATTCAGAAAACCAAATTATCTTTAACCAAATGGAAAGGTGTAAGGAATGTATGAATTAGGATATGGGGGTTAACAGACATATACTAATACATAGGAAATAAATAATCACAAAATACCTATGGAATACGAAGAGAGGTCTACTCAACACTCTATAATAACATACACGGGAAAGGATCCAAACAGGAATAGACAGATATATTGATAGGATGAACCAGAAACTGTCCACCTAGGAGAATCTACATTTTGATCAAATAGGCTCTGATAATTAATAAAAATTAAATTTAAATAACAAACAACAATTTAGGAGATATAAGCTCTTGGGGGTTTGCGCTGGCACATTCCACTCTAATTCGCAGCTTACTAACACGATTGCCGGGAAACCTCTGTGGCCCAAAAACCCAGAGTTGGAAATGTAGAAATGCTGCCGCCTTGTGGCCGTTTCCCACAAGAGCGGCTTTAAACCCACAGCTAATGATCACTTAACATTCACAAGGATTCAGGGCTGTAAAGGACACCTGCCCTAAAAAATTGTGCGGAGGTAGGGAATGGCCAAAAAATTTCAAAACTCTCAAATTTTTCAAGGAGATTGTATGGAGGGGTGAGTTTTACTCACTCATTTTCAAAAAAGAGGAAAATGGATAAAAGCTCAACATCAGTAATTATTAGACTCATGCAAATCTAACCTCCAAAAAGGTTTCAACTCACACGTGTCAACTACCATCAACTAAAAGTCTACAAACATTACATGCTGAAGGGGTTTTAGAGAACTGTGTACCCTCTAGCTGCTGGTGAGATGTAAAGTGGTGACAGCCAATAATGAGAATAGAAAGGAGCTGCGTTTAAAAGTAAACATTGAGCCACCATTCCGTTCAGCAGGCCCACCCATGAGACTCTCACCTGACAAGTCCAGAGTCGAGAAGGCACAGGCTTCAACAGCTGCACTGCAGGAATTTTCACAGTAGCCAAGACACGGAAGCAACCAAAATGTCCATCACCATATCAGTTGACAAAGAAGAAGTGGTCCATGTACACAATGGAATATTAGCCATGGAAATCAATGAAACACTGCTCTTTGAGGCACCATAGTTGAGCCTAGAGATAATCACAGAACATGAGGTAAGTCGGAAAGCAAAACACATATCCTATGATATCACTTATAGGCGTTATGTAACAACTCACACAAATGAACATATTTGCACAGAGAATGACACACACACACTTAGAAAACAAACTATGCTTATCTAAAAGGAAAGGTAGGGGGAATCGAAAAATTAGAGATTAGGGTTACCATACGTGTACAAATACCTATTAAATACATATATCAAAAGACCGACCATATAACAAGAGAGGTCTATGGAACACTCTGCAATAATTTACATGGGAAGTGGATCTGTACATGAATATATATATATATATATAAATATATGTTATCCACAAATGACCCAGATTGTGTACACCTAGGACAAACAATATTCTAAATATTACCCCAGTTAAAAAAACTAAAACAACAAACAAGAAATAATGTAACATAAACTTATGGGGGTTTCTCCTGGCACATTCCATTTTAATTTACAACCTAGGAACAGGGATTCCAGAACGGCTCTGCTGCCCTAGTAACCAGATTTGGGAATGGAGAAATGCTGCCGCCTAGTGGCCGTTTACCACAACAGCAGCTTTAAAGCCAGTGTTAATGGTCACTAAATATTCACACTCATTACAGGCCTGTGAATGACACCTGCCCTCAAAAACAATCCTGGGGGCGAATATTGACCAAAAAATTCAATTTTGAGGGCAACCTTTCAAGAAGATAATTTCAAGAGGTTAATTGTATTCTCCGTTTTTTTTCATTTTTTCTTTAACAGAAATTTAAAAAGGTGTGGGAAAATGAACGTTAGAAATAATTAAAGACATGCAAATCCAAATTACAAAAGTCCTATCAGTTCACACCAGTCAGAATGGCCATCCCGAAAAATTCTGCAAACAATAAATGCTGAAGGGGTTGTGGAGAAATGCCTAGCCTTGGTTCAACGTGGGACATGGTAAGAGCCAGTAAGGAAAACACAAAGGAGGTGCCTTGAAAAGGTAAATACTGAGCTACCATTCAATCAAGCATACCCACTGCTGGGCCTATCGCCTGAGAGGATGAGAATCAAAAAGATACAGGCTGGACTTCACTGGTGGCGCAGTGGTTGAGGGTCCTCCGCTGAAGCAGGGGACACGGGTTCACGCACCGGTTTGGGAAAATCACACATGCCCCGGAGAGTCTGGTCCCGTGAGCTATGGCTGCTGGGCCTGTGCGTCCAGAGCCTGTGCTCTGCAATGGGAGTGGCCATGGCAGTGAGTGGCCCACGTACTGCCAATAATAAAAAAAAAAACACAGGCTGGCAATCCTACACTCCATCAATATTTATCATAGCCAACACTTGGAAGCTATGAAAATGTCCATCAACAGAGGAATGCACAAAGAAAAAGTGGTCCATGTACACAATGGAATATGACTCCAATAAAAAAAATATAAATTCAATCTAGAAAACAAACATAAGTAAAGAAACATCAGCTTTTGGGGGTTTATCCAGGCACATTCCACTCTAGTTTATAACTGAGGAATACCACTGCAAGGTACTCTGTTTCCCTAGTTAAAAGCTTGGGAAAAGCAGAAATGCTGCCACCCTCTGTCCATGACCTGCAACAGCAGCGTTAAAACCTGTGCTAAGGGTCACTTCATATGCACCAGTACTGGAGGGCTGTAAATGAAACCTGCCCTCAAAATGTCTTGAGGGCGGTAATGGCCAAAATATTTCTAAATGTCACACATACTTCAAGAAAACAATTTGAAGAGGTAAGCTGTACTCACAGTTTGAAGAAAATAAGGACATGCCAGAAAGCTCAATTTCAATGGATTATGAGACGCATGCAAATCCTACCACAAACATGTACCAGCTCACACTAGTCAGAATAAACATCGGCAAAAAATCTACAAACAATAAATGCTGAAGGTGTTGTGCAGAAGTGCATACCCTCAACGTTAAGTGGGACGTGACCTGGTAAGAGCCACTAATGAGAACAGAATGGAGGTGCCTTTAAAGGTAAACATTTTGCTACCATATGATCCAGCAGGCCCACTCCTGGGCCTATAACCTAAGAAGACAGAATTGGAAAGACACAGGCAGGCAAATGTGCATTGCCGCAGCATTACAATAGCCAAGTCATGGAAGCAACCAAAAAGTCCATCAACAGATGAGTGGACAAAGAAGAACTGGTACATGTACAGACGGAGTATTAGCCAAGGAAAAATAGGACACGATGCCATTTGCAGCACTGTAGATGAGCCTAGAGGTAATCACACAACTTGTACTATGTCAGGAAAAGAAAGACACATATCGTATGATATCACTTATAGGTATTACCTATAAATTGATACCAGTGAAGATATTTCCACAGAGAAGGGCAACCACACATTCATTAAACAAACTTATGGTTCCCCAATGGAAACTTGTGAGGACTGGATACATTAGGATATTGGGGTTAACAGACATATACAAACACAGGTGAAATATATAATTACCAAACACCTACGGAATACCAAGAGAAGACTACTCAACATTCTGTCATAACGTACGTGGGAAAAGGATTCCAGGAAGAAAAGACATATGTTTATGTGTACAAGAACCACATCTTGCACACCTAGAACAAGCCAAATATTGTAATCAAACTTGCTGTGGTAAAAATAAAAATTAAATTAAAAAAATGAACAAGAAGTAGGGAGACATATACTTAAGGGGCTTTTTCCTGGCACATTCCATTCTAAATTACAACCTAGAACACGACTTCCATTGAGGCTCTGTTGCCCTAGTAACCAGATTTGGTAAAGTAGAACTGCTGCCACCTTGTGGGCGTTTCGCACAACAGCAGCTTTCATCCCAGCATCGATGGTCAGTTGATATTCAAAATAATTGCAGGCCTTTATATCACACCTGCCCGGAAAACCAATCCTGGGGTCGTATATTGACCAAAAAATTCAAAAGGCGTCCATATTTCAAACCGACAGTTTCAAGAGGCATAATTTATGCACATTTGTCTTCTGGTTCTTTTTCTTTCTTTCTTTTTTGTTAAAAAAAAGGGAATGGAAAAAGGCTGAACATCAGGAATTAATAAAGCCATGAAAATCCAGTGTACACAAATGTTCACCTGACAGCCGTCAGAATGATCATCAGCAAAAAAAGTCTACAAAGAATAAATGCTGAAGGGGTTTTAGAGAACTGCGTACCCTTTAGCTGCCGGTGAGATGTAACCTGGTAACAGCCAGTAGTGAGAGCAGAATGGAGGTGCGTTTAACGGTAAAAATGGAGCTACCATGTGATGTGGTAGGCCCACTCATGGGCCTATCACCTGAAGAGAGCAGAATCAAAAAGACACAGGCTGGCAATCCTGCACTGCAGCAACATGTACCATAGCCAAGACCTGGAAGAAACCAAAATGTCCATCAACAGAAAAATGCACCAAGAAGAAGTCGCCCATGTACACAATGGAATATTAGCCATGAAAAAGCATGGAACAGTGCCGTTGGCACCACCATAGAAGGACCAAGAGATAATCACCCAACTTGAAGTAAGAAAGAAACAGAAAGGCCGACATCCTACGACATCACTTAGAGGTGTTACCTAAAAATTGATACCCATGAAATAATTTCCAAGAGAAGGACACACATAGATTCAGAAAACCAAATTATCTTTAACCAAATGGAAAGGTGTAAGGAATGTATGAATTAGGATAGGGGGGTTAACAGACATATACTAATACATAGGAAATATATAATCACAAAATACCTATGGAATACGAAGAGAGGTCTACTCAACATTCTATAATAACATACACGGGAAAGGATCCAAACAGGAATAGACAGATACATTGATAGGATGAACCAGAAACTGTCCACCTAGGAGAATCTACATTTTGATCAAATAGGCTCTGATAATTAATAAAAATTAAATTTAAATAACAGACAACAATTTAGGAGATATAAGCTCTTGGGGGTTTGCGCTGGCACATTCCACTCTAATTCGCAGCTTACTAACACGACTGCCGGGAAACCTCTGTTGCCCAAAAACCCAGAGTTGGAAATGTAGAAATGCTGCCACCTTGTGGCCGTTTCCCACAAGAGCGGCTTTAAACCCACAGCTAATGATCACTTAACATTCACAAGGATTCAGGGCTGTAAAGGACACCTGCCCTAAAAAATTGTGCGGAGGTAGGGAATGGCCAAAAAATTTCAAAACTCTCAAATTTTTCAAGGAGATTGTATGGAGGGGTGAGTTTTACTCACTCATTTTCAAAAAAGAGGAAAATGGATAAAAGCTCAACATCAGTACTTATTAGACTCATGCAAATCTAACCTCCAAAAAGGTTTCAACTCACACATGTCAACTACCATCAACTAAAAGTCTACAAACATTACATGCTGAAGGGGTTTTAGAGAACTGTGTACCCTCTAGCTGCTGGTGAGATGTAAAGTGGTGACAGCCAATAATGAGAATAGAAAGGAGCTGCGATTAAAAGTAAACATTGAGCCACCATTCCGTTCAGCAGGCCCACCGCTGAGACTCTCACCTGACAAGTCCAGAGTCGAGAAGGCACAGGCTTCAACAGCTGCACTGCAGGAATTTTCACAGTCGCCAAGACACGGAAGCAACCAAAATGTCCATCACCATATCAGTTGACAAAGAAGAAGTGGTCCATGTACACAATGGAATATTAGCCATGGAAAACAATGAAACACTGCTCTTTGAGGCACCATAGTTGAGCCTAGAGATAATCACAGAACATGAGGTAAGTCGGAAAGCAAAACACATATCCTATGATATCACTTATAGGCGTTATCTAACAACTGACACAAATGAACATATTTGCACAGAGAATGACACACACACACTTAGAAAACAAACTATGCTTATCTAAAAGGAAAGGTGGGGGGAATGGAAAAATTAGAGATTAGGGTTACCATACGTGTACAAATACCTATTAAATACATATATCAAAAGACCGACCATATAACAAGGGAGGTCTATGGAACACTCTGCAATAATTTACATGGGAAGTGGATCTGTACATGAATATATATATATATATATATATATGTTATGCACAAATGACCCAGATTGTGTACACCTAGGACAAACAATATTCTAAACATTACCCCAATTAAAAAAACTAAAACAACAAACAAGAAATAATGTAACATAAACTTATGGGGGTTTCTCCTGGCACATTCCATTTTAATTTACAACCTAGGAACAGGGATTCCAGAACGGCTCTGCTGCCCTAGTAACCAGATTTGGGAATGGAGAAATGCTGCCGCCTAGTGGCCGTTTACCACAACAGCAGCTTTAAACCCAGTGCTAATGGTCACTAAATATTCACACTCATTACAGGCCTGTGAATGACACCTGCCCTCAAAAAAAATCCTGGGGGCGAATATTGACAAAAAAATTCAATTTTGAGGGCAACCTTTTAAGGAGATAATTTCAAGAGGTTAATTGTATTCTCCATTTTTTTTCATTTTTTCTTTAACAGAAATTTAAAAAGGTGTGGGAAAATGAACCTTAGAAATAATTATAGACATGCAAATCCAAATTACAAAAGTCCTATCAGTTCACACCAGTCAGAATGGCCATCCCCAAAAATTCTGCAAACAATAAATGCTGAAGGGGTTGTGGAGAAACGCGTAGCCTTGGTTCAACGTGGGGCATGGTAAAAGTCAGTAAGGAAAACACAAAGGAGGTGCCTTGAAAAGGTAAATACTGAGCTACCATTCAATCAAGCATACCCACTGCTGGGCCTATCGCCTGAGAGGATGAGAATCAAAAAGATACAGCCTGGACTTCACTGGTGGCGCAGTGGTTGAGGGTCCTCCGGTGAAGCAGGGGACACGGGTTCATGCCCCGGTTCGGGAAAATCACACGTGCCCCGGAGTGGCTGGTCCCGTGAGCTATGGCTGCTGGGCCTGTGCGTCCAGAGCCTGTGCTCTGCAGTGGGAGTGGCCATGGCAGTGAGTGGCCCACGTACCGCAAAAAATAAAAAAAAAACACAGGCTGGCAATCCTACACTCCAGCAATATTTATCATAGCCAACACTTGGAAGCTATGAAAATGTCCATCAACAGAGGAATGCACAAAGAAAAAGTGGTCCATGTACACAATGGAATATGACTCCAAGAAAAAAATATAAATTCAATCTAGAAAACAAACATAAGTAAAGAAACATCAGCTTTTGGGGGTTTATCCAGGCACATTCCACTCTAATTTATAACCGAGGAATACCACTGCAAGGTACTCTGTTTCCCTAGTTAAAAGCTTGGGAAAAGCAGAAATGCTGCCACCCTCTGTCCATGACCTGCAACAGCAGCTTTCAAACCTGTGCTAAGGGTCACTTCATATGCACCAGTACTGGAGGGCTGTAAATGAAACCTGCCCTCAAAATGTCTTGAGGGGGGTAATGGCCAAAATATTTCTAAATGTCACACATACTTCAAGAAAACAATTTGAAGAGGTAAGCTGTACTCACAGTTTGAAGAAAATAAGGACATGCCAGAAAGCTCAATTTCAATGGATTATGAGACGCATGCAAATCCTACCACAAACATGTACCAGCTCACACTAGTCAGAATAAACATCGGCAAAAAATCTACAAACAATAAATGCTGAAGGTGTTGTGCAAAAGTGCATACCCTCAACGTTAAGTGGGACGTGACCTGGTAAGAGCCACTGATGAGAACAGAATGGAGGTGCCTTTAAAGGTAAACATTCTGCTACCATATGATCCAGCAGGCCCACTCCTGGGCCTATAACCTAAGAAGACAGAATTGGAAAGACACAGGCAGGCGAATGTGCATTGCCGCAGCATTACAATAGCCAAGTCATGGAAGCAACCAAAAAGTCCATCAACAGATGAGTGGACAAAGAAGAACTGGTACATGTACAGACGGAGTATTAGCCAAGGAAAAATAGGACACGATGCCATTTGCAGCACTGTAGATGAGTCTAGAGGTAATCACACAGCTTGTAGTATGGCAGGAAGAGAAAGACACATATCGTATGATATCACTTTTAGGTATTACCTATAAATTGATACCAGTGAAGATATTTCCACAGAGAAGGGCAACCACACATTCATTAAACAAACTTATGGTTCCCCAATGGAAACTTGTGAGGACTGGATACATTAGGATATTGGGGTTAACAGACATATACAAACACAGGTGAAATATATAATTACCAAAGACCTACGGAATACCAAGAGAAGACTACTCAACATTCTGTCATAACGTACATGGGAAAAGGATTCCAGGAAGAAAAGACATATGTTTATGTGTACAAGAACCACATCTTGCACACCTAGAACAAGCCAAATATTGTAATCAAACTTGCTGTGGTAAAAATAAAAATTAAATTAAAAAAATGAACAAGAAGTAGGGAGACATATACTTAAGGGGCTTTTTCCTGGCACATTCCATTCTAAATTACAACCTAGAACATGACTTCCATTGAGGCTCTGTTGCCCTAGTAACCAGATTTGGTAAAGTAGAACTGCTGCCACCTTGTGGGCGTTTCGCACAACAGCAGCTTTCATCCAGGCATCAATGGTCAGTTGATATTCAAAATAATTGCAGGCCTGTAAATCACACCTGCCCGGAAAACCAATCCTGGGGTCGTATATCGACCAAAAAATTCAAAAGGCGTCCATATTTCAAACTGACAGTTTCAAAAGGCATAATTTATGCACATTTGTTTTCCGTTTCTTTTTCTTTCTTTCTTTTTTGTTAAAAAAACGGGAACGGAAAAAGGCTGAACATCAGGAATTAATAAAGCCATGCAAATCCAGTGTACACAAACGTTCACCTGACAGCCGTGAGAATGATCATCAGCAAAAAAAGTCTACAAAGATTAAATGCTGAAGGAGTTTTAGAGAACTGCGTACCCTTTAGCTGCCGGTGGGATGTAACCTGGTAACAGCCAGTAGTGAAAGCAGAATGGAGGTGCGTTTAAGGGTAAAAATGGAGCTACCATGTGATGTGGTAGGCCCACTCATGGGCCTATCACCTGAAGAGAGCAGAATCAAAAAGACACAGGCTGTCAATCCTGCATTGCAGCAACATATACCATAGCCAAGACCTGGAAGAAACCAAAATGTCCATCAACAGAAAAACGCACCAAGAAGAAGTCACCCATGTATACAATGGAATATTAACGATGAAAAAGCATGGAACAGTGCCGTTGGCACCACCATAGAAGGACCAAGAGATAATCACCCAACTTGAAGTAAGAAAGAAACAGAAAGGCCGACATCCTACGACATCACTTAGAGGTGTTACCTAAAAATTGATACCCATGAAATAATTTCAAAGAGAAGGACACACATAGATTCAGAAATCCAAATTATGTTTAACCAAATGGAAAGGTGTAAGGAATGTATGAATTAGGATATGGGGGTTAACAGACATATACTAATACATAGGAAATATATAATCACAAAATACCTATGGAATACGAAGAGAGGTCTACTCAACACTCTATAATAACACACACGGGAAACGATCCAAACAGAAATAGACAGATACATTGATAGGATGACCCAGAAACTGTCCACCTAGGAGAATCTCCATTTTGATCAAATTTGCTCTGATAATTAATAAAAATTAAATTTAAATAACAAACAACAATTTAGGAGATATAAGCTCTTGGGGGTTTGGGCTGGCACATTCCACTCTAATTCGCAGCTTACTAACACGATTGCTGGGAAACCTCTGTGGCCCAAAAACCCAGAGTTGGAAATGTAGAAATGCTGCCGCCTTGTGGCCGTTTCCCACAAGAGCGGCTTTAAACCCACAGCTAATGGTCACTTAACATTCACAAGGATTAAGGGCTGTAAAGGACACCTGCCCTAAAAAATTGTGCGGAGGTAGGGAATGGCCAAAAAATTTCAAAACTCTCAAATTTTTCAAGGAGATTGTATGGCGGGGTAAGTTTTACTCACTCATTTTCAAAAAAGAGGAAAATGGATAAAAGCTCAACATCAGTAATTATTAGACTCATGCAAATCTAACCTCCAAAAAGGTTTCAACTCACACATGTCAACTACCATCAACTAAAAGTCTACGAACATTACATGCTGAAGGGGTTTTAGAGAACTGTGTACCCTCTACCTGCTGGTGAGATGTAAAGTGGTGACAGCCAATAATGAGAATAGAAAGGAGCCGCGTTTAAAAGTAAAAATTGAGCCACCATTCCGTTCAGCAGGCCCACCGCTGAGACTCTCACCTGACAAGTCCAGAGTCGAGAAGGCACAGGCTTCAACAGCTGTACTGCAGGAATTTTCACAGTCGCCAAGACACGGAAGCAACCAAAATGTCCATCTCCATATCAGTTGAAAAAGAAGAAGTGGTCCATGTACACAATGGAATATTAGCCATGGAAAACAATGAAACACTGCTCTTTGAGGCACCATAGTTGAGCCTAGAGATAATCACAGAACATGAGGTAAGTCGGAAAGCAAAACACATATCCTATGATATCACTTATAGGCGTTATCTAACAACTGACACAAATGAACATATTTGCACAGAGAATGACACACACACACTTGGAAAACAAACTATGCTTATCTAAAAGGAAAGGTGGGGGGAATGGAACAATTAGAGATTAGAGTTACCATACGTGTACAAATACCTATTAAATACATATATCAAAAGACCGACCATATAACAAGGGAGGTCTATGGAACACTCTGCAATAATTTACATGGGAAGTGGATCTGTACATGAATATATATATATATATATATATATATATATATATGTTATGCACAAATGACCCAGATTGTGTACACCTAGGACAAACAATATTCTAAACATTACCCCAATTAAAAAAACTAAAACAACAAACAAGAAATAATGTAACATAAACTTATGGGGGTTTCTCCTGGCACATTCCATTTTAATTTACAACCTAGGAACAGGGATTCCAGAACGGCTCTGCTGCCCTAGTAACCAGATTTGGGAATGGAGAAATGCTGCCGCCTAGTGGCCGTTTACCACAACAGCAGCTTTAAACCCAGTGCTAATGGTCACTAAATATTCACACTCATTACAGGCCTGTGAATGACACCTGCCCTCAAAAAAAATCCTGGGGGCGAATATTGACAAAAAAATTCAATTTTGAGGGCAACCTTTTAAGGAGATAATTTCAAGAGGTTAATTGTATTCTCCATTTTTTTTCTTTTCTTTAACAGAAATTTAAAAAGGTGTGGGAAAATGAACCTTAGAAATAATTATAGACATGCAAATCCAAATTACAAAAGTCCTATCAGTTCACAGCAGTCAGAATGGCCATCCCCAAAAATTCTGCAAACAATAAATGCTGAAGGGGTTATGGAGAAACGCCTAGCCTTGGTTCAACGTGGGACATGGTAAGAGTCAGTAAGGAAAACACAAAGGAGGTGCCTTGAAAAGGTAAATACTGAGCTACCATTCAATCAAGCATACCCACTGCTGGGTCTATCGCCTGAGAGGATGAGAATCAAAAAGATACAGCCTGGACTTCACTGGTGGCGCAGTGGTTGAGGGTCCTCCGGTGAAGCAGGGGACACGGGTTCATGCCCCGGTTCGGGAAAATCACACGTGCCCCGGAGTGGCTGGTCCCATGAGCTATGGCTGCTGGGCCTGTGCGTCCAGAGCCTGTGCTCTGCAATGGGAGTGGCCATGGCAGTGAGTGGCCCACGTACCGCAAAAAATAAAAAAAAAAAAAACACAGGCTGGCAATCCTACACTCCAGCAATATTTATCATAGCCAACGCTTGGAAGCTATGAAAATGTCCATCAACAGAGAAATGCACAAAGAAAAAGTGGTCCATGTACACAATGGAATATGACTCCAATAAAAAAATATAAATTCAATCTAGAAAAAAAACATAAGTAAAGAAACATCAGCTTTTGGGGGTTTGTCCAGGCACTTTCCACTCTAATTTATAACCGAGGAATACCACTGCAAGGTACTCTGTTTCCCTAGTTAAAAGCTTGGGAAAAGCAGAAATGCTGCCACCCTCTGTCCATGACCTGCAACAGCAGCTTTCAAACCTGTGCTAAGGGTCACTTCATATGCACCAGTACTGGAGGGCTGTAAATGAAACCTGCCCTCAAAATGTCTTGAGGGCGGTAATGGCCAAAATATTTCTAAATGTCACACATACTTCAAGAAAACAATTTGAAGAGGTAAGCTGTACTCACAGTTTGAAGAAAATAAGGACATGCCAGAAAGCTCAATTTCAATGGATTATGAGACGCATGCAAATCCTACCACAAACATGTACCAGCTCACACTAGTCAGAATAAACATCGGCAAAAAATCTACAAACAATAAATGCTGAAGGTGTTGTGCAGAAGTGCATACCCTCAACGTTAAGTGGGACGTGACCTGGTAAGAGCCACTAATGAGAACAGAATGGAGGTGCCTTTAAAGGTAAACATTTTGCTACCATATGATCCAGCAGGCCCACTCCTGGGCCTATAACCTAAGAAGACAGAATTGGAAAGACACAGGCAGGCAAATGTGCATTGCCGCAGCATTACAATAGCCAAGTCATGGAAGCAACCAAAAAGTCCATCAACAGATGAGTGGACAAAGAAGAACTGGTACATGTACAGACGGAGTATTAGCCAAGGAAAAATAGGACACGATGCCATTTGCAGCACTGTAGATGAGCCTAGAGGTAATCACACTACTTGTACTATGTCAGGAAAAGAAAGACACATATCGTATGATATCACTTATAGGTATTACCTATAAATTGATACCAGTGAAGATATTTCCACAGAGAAGGGCAACCACACATTCATTAAACAAACTTATGGTTCCCCAATGGAAACTTGTGAGGACTGGATACATTAGGATATTGGGGTTAACAGACATATACAAACACAGGTGAAATATATAATTACCAAAGACCTACGGAATACCAAGAGAAGACTACTCAACATTCTGTCATAACGTACGTGGGAAAAGGATTCCAGGAAGAAAAGACATATGTTTATGTGTACAAGAACCACATCTTGCACACCTAGAACAAGCCAAATATTGTAATCAAACTTGCTGTGGTAAAAATAAAAATTAAATTAAAAAAATGAACAAGAAGTAGAGAGACATATACTTAAGGGGCTTTTTCTTTTTTTTTTTTTTTTGCGGTACGCGGGCCTCTCACTGTTGTGGCCTCTCCCGTTGCGGAGCACAGGCTCCGGACGCGCAGGCTCAGCGGCCATGGCTCACGGGCCCAGCCGCTCCGCGGCATGTGGGCTCTTCCCGGACCGGGGCACGAACCCGTGTCCCCTGCATCGGCAGGCGGACTCCCAACCACTGCGCCACCAGGGAAGCCCCACTTAAGGGGCTTTTTCCTGGCACATTCCATTCTAAATTACAACCTAGAACACGACTTCCATTGAGGCTCTGTTGCCCTAGTAACCAGATTTGGTAAAGTAGAACTGCTGCCACCTTGTGGGCGTTTCGCACAACAGCAGCTTTCATCCCAGCATCGATGGTCAGTTGATATTCAAAATAATTGCAGGCCTTTATATCACACCTGCCCGGAAAACCAATCCTGGGGTCGTATATTGACCAAAAAATTCAAAAGGCGTCCATATTTCAAACCGACAGTTTCAAGAGGCATAATTTATGCACATTTGTCTTCCGTTTCTTTTTCTTTCTTTCTTTTTTGTTAAAAAAACGCGAATGGAAAAAGGCTGAACATCAGGAATTAATAAAGCCATGCAAATCCAGTGTACACAAACATTCACCTGACAGGCGTGAGAATGATCATCAGCAAAAAAAGTCTACAAAGAATAAATGCTGAAGGGGTTTTAGAGAACTGCGTACCCTTTAGCTGCCGGTGGGATGTAACCTGGTAACAGCCAGTAGTGAGAGCAGAATGGAGGTGCATTTAAGGGTAAAAATGGAGCTACCATGTGATGTGGTAGGCCCACTCATGGGCCTATCACCTGAAGAGAGCAGAATCAAAAAGACACAGGCTGGCAATCCTGCACTGCAGCAACATGTACCATAGCCAAGACCTGGAAGAAACCAAAATGTCCATCAACAGAAAAACGCACCAAGAAGAAGTCGCCCATGTACACAATGGAATATTAACCATGAAAAAGCATGGAACAGTGCCGTTGGCACCACCATAGAAGGACCAAGAGATAATCACCCAACTTGAAGTAAGAAAGAAACAGAAAGGCCGACATCCTACGACATCACTTAGAGGTGTTACCTAAAAATTGATACCCATGAAATAATTTCCAAGAGAAGGACACACATAGATTCAGAAAACCAAATTATGTTTAACCAAATGGAAAGGTGTAAGGAATGTATGAATTAGGATATGGGGGTTAACAGACATATACTAATACATAGGAAATATATAATCACAAAATACCTATAGAATACGAAGAGAGTTCTACTCAACACTCTATAATAACATACACGGGAAAGGATCCAAACAGGAATAGACAGATACATTGATAGGATGAACCAGAAACTGTCCACCTAGGAGAATCTCCATTTTGATCAAATTGGCTCTGATAATTAATAAAAATTAAATTTAAATAACAAACAACAATTTAGGAGATATAAGCTCTTGGGGGTTTGGGCTGGCACATTCCACTCTAATTCGCAGCTTACTAACACGATTGCCGGGAAACCTCTGTTGCCCAAAAACCCAGAGTTGGAAATGTAGAAATGCTGCCGCCTTGTGGCCGTTTCCCACAAGAGCGGCTTTAAACCCACAGCTAATGGTCACTTAACATTCACAAGGATTCAGGGCTGTAAAGGACACCAGCCCTAAAAAATTGTGCGGAGGTAGGGAATGGCCAAAAAATTTCAAAACTGTCCAATTTTTCAAGGAGATTGTATGGCGGGGTAAGTTTTACTCACTCATTTTCAAAAAAGAGGAAAATAGATAAAAGCTCAACATCAGTAATTATTAGACTCATGCAAATCTAACCTCCAAAAAGGTTTCAACTCACACATGTCAACTACCATCAACTAAAAGTCTACGAACATTACATGCTGAAGGGGTTTTAGAGAACTGTGTACCCTCTAGCTGCTGGTGAGATGTAAAGTGGTGACAGCCAATAATGAGAATAGAAAGGAGCTGCGTTTAAAAGTAAAAATTGAGCCACCATTCCGTTCAGCAGGCCCACCGCTGAGACTCTCACCTGACAAGTCCAGAGTCGAGAAGGCACAGGCTTCAACAGCTGTACTGCAGGAATTTTCACAGTCGCCAAGACACGGAAGCAACCAAAATGTCCATCACCATATCAGTTGAAAAAGAAGAAGTGGTCCATGTACACAATGGAATATTAGCCATGGAAAACAATGAAACACTGCTCTTTGAGGCACCATAGTTGAGCCTAGAGATAATCACAGAACATGAGGTAAGTCGGAAAGCAAAACACATATCCTATGATATCACTTATAGGCGTTATCTAACAACTGACACAAATGAACATATTTGCACAGAGAATGACACACACACACTTGGAAAACAAACTCTGCTTATCTAAAAGGAAAGGTGGGGGGAATGGAACAATTAGAGATTAGGGTTACCATACGTGTACAAATACCTATTAAATACATATATCAAAAGACCGACCGTATAACAAGGGAGGTCTATGGAACACTCTGCAATAATTTACATGGCAAGTGGATCTGTACATTAATATATATATATATATATATGTTATGCACAAATGACCCAGATTGTGTACACCTAGGACAAACAATATTCTAAACATTACCCCAATTAAAGAAACTAAAACAACAAACAAGAAATAATGTAACATAAACTTATGGGGGTTTCTCCTGGCACATTCCATTTTAATTTACAACCTAGGAACAGGGATTCCAGAACGGCTCTGCTGCCCTAGTAACCAGATTTGGGGATGGAGAAATGCTGCCGCCTAGTGGCCGTTTACCACAACAGCAGCTTTAAACCCAGTGCTAATGGTCACTAAATATTCACACTCATTACAGGCCTGTGAATGACACCTGCCCTCAAAAAAAATCCTGGGGGCGAATATTGACAAAAAAATTCAATTTTGAGGGCAACCTTTTAAGGAGATAATTTCAAGAGGTTAATTGTATTCTCCATTTTCTTTCATTTTTTCTTTAACAGAAATTTAAAAAGGTGTGGGAAAATGAACCTTAGAAATAATTATAGACATGCAAATCCAAATTACAAAAGTCCTATCAGTTCACACCAGTCAGAATGGCCATCCCCAAAAATTCTGCAAACAATAAATGCTGAAGGGGTTGTGGAGAAACGCGTAGCCTTGGTTCAACGTGGGGCATGGTAAAAGTCAGTAAGGAAAACACAAAGGAGGTGCCTTGAAAAGGTAAATACTGAGCTACCATTCAATCAAGCATACCCACTGCTGGGCCTATCGCCTGAGAGGATGAGAATCAAAAAGATACAGCCTGGACTTCACTGGTGGCGCAGTGGTTGAGGGTCCTCCGGTGAAGCAGGGGACACGGGTTCATGCCCCGGTTCGGGAAAATCACACGTGCCCCGGAGTGGCTGGTCCCGTGAGCTATGGCTGCTGGGCCTGTGCGTCCAGAGCCTGTGCTCTGCAGTGGGAGTGGCCATGGCAGTGAGTGGCCCACGTACCGCAAAAAATAAAAAAAAAACACAGGCTGGCAATCCTACACTCCAGCAATATTTATCATAGCCAACACTTGGAAGCTATGAAAATGTCCATCAACAGAGGAATGCACAAAGAAAAAGTGGTCCATGTACACAATGGAATATGACTCCAAGAAAAAAATATAAATTCAATCTAGAAAACAAACATAAGTAAAGAAACATCAGCTTTTGGGGGTTTATCCAGGCACATTCCACTCTAATTTATAACCGAGGAATACCACTGCAAGGTACTCTGTTTCCCTAGTTAAAAGCTTGGGAAAAGCAGAAATGCTGCCACCCTCTGTCCATGACCTGCAACAGCAGCTTTAAAACCTGTGCTAAGGGTCACTTCATATGCACCAGTACTGGAGGGCTGTAAATGAAACCTGCCCTCAAAATGTCTTGAGGGGGGTAATGGCCAAAATATTTCTAAATGTCACACATACTTCAAGAAAACAATTTGAAGAGGTAAGCTGTACTCACAGTTTGAAGAAAATAAGGACATGCCAGAAAGCTCAATTTCAATGGATTATGAGACGCATGCAAATCCTACCACAAACATGTACCAGCTCACACTAGTCAGAATAAACATCGGCAAAAAATCTACAAACAATAAATGCTGAAGGTGTTGTGCAGAAGTGCATACCCTCAACGTTAAGTGGGACGTGACCTGGTAAGAGCCACTGATGAGAACAGAATGGAGGTGCCTTTAAAGGTAAACATTCTGCTACCATATGATCCAGCAGGCCCACTCCTGGGCCTATAACCTAAGAAGACAGAATTGGAAAGACACAGGCAGGCGAATGTGCATTGCCGCAGCATTACAATAGCCAAGTCATGGAAGCAACCAAAAAGTCCATCAACAGATGAGTGGACAAAGAAGAACTGGTACATGTACAGACGGAGTATTAGCCAAGGAAAAATAGGACACGATGCCATTTGCAGCACTGTAGATGAGCCTAGAGGTAATCACACAGCTTGTAGTATGGGAGGAAGAGAAAGACACATATCGTATGATATCACTTTTAGGTATTACCTATAAATTGATACCAGTGAAGATATTTCCACAGAGAAGGGCAACCACACATTCATTAAACAAACTTATGGTTCCCCAATGGAAACTTGTGAGGACTGGATACATTAGGATATTGGGGTTAACAGACATATACAAACACAGGTGAAATATATAATTACCAAACACCTACGGAATACCAAGAGAAGACTACTCAACATTCTGTCATAACGTACATGGGAAAAGGATTCCAGGAAGAAAAGACATATGTTTATGTGTACAAGAACCACATCTTGCACACCTAGAACAAGCCAAATATTGTAATCAAACTTGCTGTGGTAAAAATAAAAATTAAATTAAAAAAATGAACAAGAAGTAGGGAGACATATACTTAAGGGGCTTTTTCCTGGCACCTTCCATTCTAAATTACAACCTAGAACACGACTTCCATTGAGGCTCTTTTGCCCTACTAACCAGATTTGGTAAAGTAGAACTGCTGCCACTTTGTGGGTGTTTTGCAAAACAGCAGCTTTCATCGCAGCATCAATGGTCAGTTGATATTCAAAATAATTGCAGGCCTGTAAATCACACCTGCCCGGAAAACCAATCCTGGGGTCGTATATCGACCAAAAAATTCAAAAGGCGTCCATATTTCAAACCGACAGTTTCAAGAGGCATAATTTATGCACATTTGTTTTCCGTTTCTTTTTCTTTCTTTCTTTTTTGTTAAAAAAACGGGAACGGAAAAAGGCTGAACATCAAGAATTAATAAAGCCATGCAAATCCAGTGTACACAAACGTTCACCTGACAGCCGTGAGAATGATCATTAGCAAAAAAAGTCTACAAAGAATAAATGCTGAAGGGGTTTTAGAGAACTGCGTACTCTTTAGCTGCCGGTGGGATGTAACCTGGTAACAGCCAGTAGTGAGAGCAGAATGGAGGTGCGTTTAAGGGTAAAAATGGAGCTACCATGTGATGTGGTAGGCCCACTCATGGGCCTATCACCTGAAGAGAGCAGAATCAAAAAGACACAGGCTGGCAATCCTGCATTGCAGCAACATGTACCATAGCCAAGACCTGGAAGAAACCAAAATGTCCATCAACAGAAAAACGCACCAAGAACAAGTCACCCATGTACACAATGGAATATTAACGATGAAAAAGCATGGAACAGTGCCGTTGGCACCACCATAGAAGGACCAAGAGATAATCACCCAACTTGAAGTAAGAAAGAAACAGAAAGGCCGACATCCTACGACATCACTTAGAGGTGTTACCTAAAAATTGATACCCATGAAATAATTTCCAAGAGAAGGACACACATAGATTCAGAAAACCAAATTATCTTTAACCAAATGGAAAGGTGTAAGGAATGTATGAATTAGGATATGGGGGTTAACAGACATATACTAATACATAGGAAATATATAATCACAAAATACCTATAGAATACGAAGAGAGGTCTACTCAACACTCTATAATAACATACACGGGAAAGGATCCAAACAGGAATAGACAGATACATTGATAGGATGAACCAGAAACTGTCCACCTAGGAGAATATACATTTTGATCAAATTGGCTCTGATAATTAATAAAAATTAAATTTAAATAACAAACAACAATTTAGGAGATATAAGCTCTTGGGGGTTTGCGCTGGCACATTCCACTCTAATTCGCAGCTTACTAACACGATTGCCGGGAAACCTCTGTGGCCCAAAAACCCAGAGTTGGAAATGTAGAAATGCTGCCGCCTTGTGGTCGTTTCCCACAAGAGCGGCTTTAAACCCACAGCTAATGGTCACTTAACATTCACAAGGATTCAGGGCTGTAAAGGACACCAGCCCTAAAAAATTGTGCGGAGGTAGGGAATGGCCAAAAAATTTCAAAACTGTCCAATTTTTCAAGGAGATTGTATGGCGGGGTAAGTTTTACTCACTCATTTTCAAAAAAGAGGAAAATGGATAAAAGCTCAACATCAGTAATTATTAGACTCATGCAAATCTAACCTCCAAAAAGGTTTCAACTCACACATGTCAACTACCATCAACTAAAAGTCTACGAACATTACATGCTGAAGGGGTTTTAGAGAACTGTGTACCCTCTAGCTGCTGGTGAGATGTAAAGTGGTGACAGCCAATAATGAGAATAGAAAGGAGCTGCGTTTAAAAGTAAAAATTGAGCCACGATTCCGTTCAGCAGGCCCACCGCTGAGACTCTCACCTGACAAGTCCAGAGTCGAGAAGGCACAGGCTTTAACAGCTGCACTGCAGGAATTTTCACAGTCGCCAAGACACGGAAGCAACCAAAATGTCCATCACCATATCAGTTGAAAAAGAAGAAGTGGTCCATGTACACAATGGAATATTAGCCATGGAAAACAATGAAACACTGCTCTTTGAGGCACCATAGTTGAGCCTAGAGATAATCACAGAACATGAGGTAAGTCGGAAAGCAAAACACATATCCTATGATATCACTTATAGGCGTTATCTAACAAGTGACACAAATGAACATATTTGCACAGAGAAAGACACTCACACACTTAGAAAACAAACTATGCTTATCTAAAAGGAAAGGTGGGGGGAATGGAACAATTAAGATTAGGGTTACCATACGTGTACAAATACCTATTAAATACACATAACAAAAAGACCGACCATATAGCAAGGGAGGTCTATGGAACACTCTGCAATAATTTACATGGGAAGTGGATCTGTACATGAATATATATATATATATATATATTTTATGCACAAATGAACCAGATTGTGTACACCTAGGACAAACAATATTGTAATCAATAGCCCTATTAAAAAAACTAAAACAACAAACAAGAAATAATGTAACATAAACTTATGGGGGTTTCTCCTGGCACATTCCATTTTAATTTACAACCTAGGAACAGGGATTCCAGAACGGCTCTGCTGCCCTAGTAACCAGATTTGGGAATGGAGAAATGCTGCCGCGTAGTGGCCGTTTACCACAACAGCAGCTTTAAACCCAGTGCTAATGGTCACTAAATATTCACACTCATTACAGGCCTGTGAATGACACCTGCCCTCAAAAACAATCCTGGGAGCGAATATTGACCAAAAAATTCAATTTTGAGGGCAACCTTTCAAGAAGACAATTTCAAGAGGTTAATTGTATTCTCCGTTTTTTTCATTTGTTCTTTAACAGAAATTTTAAAATGTCTGGAAAAATGAACCTTAGAAATAATTAAAGACTTGCAAATCCAAATTACAAAAATCCTATCAGCTCACAACAGTCAGAATGACCATCAGCAAAAATTCTGCAAACAACAAATGCTGAAGGGGTTGTGGAGAAATGCCTAGGCTTGGTTCAACGTGGGACATGGTAAGAGCCAGTAAGGAAAACAAAAAGGAGGTGCATTGAAAAGGTAAATACTGAGCTACCATTCAATCAAGCATGCCCACTGCTGGGCCCATCGCCTGAGAGGATGAGAATCAAAAAGACACAGGCTGGACTTCACTGGTGGCGCAGTGGTTGAGAGTCTGCCGCCGGAGCAGGGGACACGGGTTCATGCCCCGGTTCGGGAAAATCACACAAGCCGCGGAGCGGCTGGTCCCGTGAGCTATGGCTGCTGGGCCTGTGCGTCCAGAGCCTGTGCTCTGCAATCGCAGTGGCCATGGCAGTTAGTGGCCTACGTACTGCAAAACAAAAAAAAATACAGCCTGGCAATCCTGCACTCCAGCAATATTTATCATAGCCAACACTTGGAAGCTACGAAAATGTCCATCAACAGAGGAATGCACAAAGAAGAAGTGGTTCTTGTACACAATGGAATATGACTCCAATAAAAAAATATAAACTCAATCTAGAAAACAAACAAAAGTAAAGAAACATCAGCATTTGGGGGTTTATCCAGGCACATTCCACTGTAATTTATAACCGAGAAATACCACGGCAAGGTAGTCTGTTTCCCTAGTTAAAAGCTTGTGAAAAGCAGAAATGCTGCCACCCTCTGGCCGTGACCTGCAACAGCAGCTTTAAAACCTGTGCTAAGGGTCACTTCATATGCACCAGTACTGGAGGGCTGTAAATGAAACCTGCTCTCAGAATGTCATTAGGTAGGTAATGGCCAAAATATTTCTAAATGTCACACATACTTCACGAAAACAATTTGAAGAGGTAAGCTCTACTCACAGTTTGAAGAAAAAAAGGACATGCCAGAAAGCTCAATTTCATTGGATTATGAGACGCATGCAAATCCAACCACAAACATATAGCAGCTCACACTAGTGAGAATAAACATCAGCAATAAAAACTACAAACAATAAATGCTGAAGGTGTTGTGCAGAAGTGCATACCCTCAACGTTAAGTGGGACGTGACCTGGTAAGAGCCACTAACGAGAACAGAATGGAGGTGCCTTTACTAGGTAAATATTTTTCTACCATATGATCCAGCAGGCCCACTCCTGGGCCTATAACCTAAGAAGACAGAATTGGAAAGACACAGGCAGGCAAATGTGCATTGCCGCAGCATTACAATAGCCAAGTCATGGAAGCAACCAAAAAGTCCATCAACAGATGAGTGGACAAAGAAGAACTGGTACATGTACAGATGGAGTATTAGCCAAGGAAAAAAGAACACGATGTCATTTGCAGCACTGTAGATGAGTCTAGAGGTAATCACACAACTTGTAGTATGTCAGAAAGAGAAAGACACATATCGTATGATATCACCTTTAGGTATTACCTATAAATTGATACCAGTGAAGATATTTCCACAGAGAAGGGCAACCACTGATTCATTCACCAATCTTATGGTTCACCAATGGAAATCTGTGAGGATTGGATACATTAGGATATTGGGGTTAACAGACATATACAAACACAGGTGAAATATATAATCACCAAAGACCTACGGAATACCAAG
This sequence comes from Hyperoodon ampullatus, assembly GCF_949752795.1. NCBI lineage: Eukaryota > Metazoa > Chordata > Mammalia > Artiodactyla > Ziphiidae > Hyperoodon > Hyperoodon ampullatus. The sequence continues at coordinate 30,278 of NW_027640596.1, read as the reverse complement.
AGAAGACTACTCAACATTCTGTCATAACGTACATGGGAAAAGGATCCCAGGAAGAACATTCATATGTGTATGTGTAAAAGAACCACATGTTGCACACCTACAACAAGCCAAAGATTGTAATCAAACTTTCTGTGATAAAAAATAAAAAATTAAATTAAAAATACGAACAAGATGTAGTGAGACAAACTTAAGGGGCTTTTTCCTGGCACATTCCATTCTAAATTACAACCTAGAACAGGACTTCCTTTGAGGCTCTGTTGTCCTAGTAACCAGATTTGGTAAGGGAGAACTGCTGCCGCCCTGTGGCCGTTTCATACAAGAGCAGCTTTAATCCCAGCGCTAATGGTCAGTTGATATTCAAAATAATTGCAGGCCTGTAAATGACACCTGCCCTGAAAACAAATCCTGGGGTCGTATATCGACCAACAAATTCAAAAGACGTCCATATTTCAAACCGACAGATTCAAGAGGCATAATTTATGCACATTAGTGTTCTGCTTCTTTTTCTTTCTTGCATTTTTTGTTAAAAAATCGGGAATGGACAAAGGCAACCTTCAGAATGGGAGAAAATATTTGCAAACGAATCAATGGACAAAGGTTTAATCTCCAATATATATAAACAGCTCATGCAGCTTAATAGTAAAAAACAACAAACAACCCAATACAAAAATGTGCAGAAGATCTAAATAGACATTTCTTCAAAGAAGACACAGAGATGGCCAAGACACACATGATAATCTGCTCAACATCACCAATTATTAGAGTAATGCAAACCAAAACTACAATGAGGTATCACCTCACACTTGTTAGCATGGGCATCATCAGAAAATCTACAGACAACAAATGCTGGGGAGGGTGTGGACAAAAGGAACCCTCTTCCACTATTGGTGGGAATGTAAATTGATACAGTCACTATGGAGAACAGTATGGAGGTTCCTTAAAAAACTAAAAATACAATTACCATATGATCCAGCAATCCCACTTCTGGGCATATACCCAGAGAAAACCATAAATCAAAAAGACACATTCACCACAATGTTCATTGCAGCACTATTTACAATAGCCAGGTAATGGAAGCAACCTAAATGCCCACAGACAGACGAATGGATAAAGATGTGGTACATATATAAAATGGAATATTACTCAGCCATAAAAAGGAATGAAACTGGGTCATTGTAGAGACGTCGATGGATCTAGAGACTGTCATACAGAGTGAAGTAAGTCAGAAAGGGAAAAACCAATATTGTATATTAATGCATATATGTGGAACCTAGAAAAATGGTACAGATGAACCGGTTTGCAGGGCAGAAATAGAGACACAGAGGTAGAGAACAAACTTATGGACACCAAAGGGGGGAAGCCATGGGGTGGTGGTGGTGGGATGAGTTGGGAGATTGGGATTGACCCGTATACATATATATGCATAAAATAGATAACTAATAATAACCTGCTGTATACAAAAATAAATAAAATTAAATTTCAAAATTTTTAAAAATAAATAAAATTTAAAAATAAAACAGAAAAAAGTTCTTCCCTTCACACAGATGTATTTATATGAATGAATTATTTCCATACTTATATCTATAAACACATAAAAGAGGAATAAAATCTAAATTAAACCAAAAAAGAAAAAAAACAGAACCCACCAGTTATACAGAGGAAATCCCTATCAGGGCACTTGCTCCAGTGGTAAACAATTCTGAAGTTGGTCAGAGGTGGGGAATCATCTCCCATGCAGCCAGCAGCCCCGCCCCCGCAAGGAGCGTCCTCATTGCAAAGCTGGGGGACCATGCCGAGGCGTCTGTGAGTAAACGTGAGCTGAGCCCCAGGCCAGCTGCTGCTGGACTGTTCCCACCCTTCCCAGGTAAAACACCTGAATATGTACAAGGACTTGAAAGCCTAGAGGAAGGGCCGTGGAGCCACACCAGCGACAGCACGCAAGCCGACTTGGTGCCTGCAGGCCAGCCAGGATGGTCCTGGACCTGGGCGCTCTTCTGGAAGCTTTCCATTTCCCTGCCTGAGATACCCCTCCTGTCCCGGCCCTCACTGCTTTTTTCCTTCCTCACCTCTGCCCGGGGAGAAATTCCAGTGGAAGGTATGGGTGACACATCCTCTTCTTTAGCAGGTGGCAGCCTGGCAACTCCTGCAGAAAGTCCAGCAGAGCCCCACTCACACCGGGCCACCCACAAAGCCGTGGCCCATCACTCCCTCCCACCAGCACAGCCCCGAGACTGCTGATGGGGCAGAGAAAATGGCGTCAGGCACAGCTGCAGGGGCTCTTGCTGCCTGGAGCCGTGTTTATATTAACCTCAAACCAGGCACACCTGGGGAGGGCTGGCCGGCAGGGTCAGGCTACCCAGTTCAGCCAATCTTCACCCCTCAGGGACTCACATTGCAGAAAATGGACCTCGCTGAACCGGCCAGGTCCAAGGAACAGGTGTGGGCTCCTGAGTGTCAGGATAGACAAGGGGCTGCAGCTCTGGCTCGTTTTCTAATCATTTTATCTGGCCCATGAGTGGGAGACAACTTCAAGAAGACCCTCTCCTAATGAGAGGAACCCAGGAGTCAGGGAGAGGAGGGGTGATGGGTAGAGACAGAGGCCTGGTGCCCCAGCTGCAGTGGAAGTCTCTGAAAGACCAGGCAAAGGGAGGCCACACAGAGTGATGCCCAGGGTCACAGGCCTGTCAGAGCTGCTGTTTGTTCGTTCAAGTCCTGCACTGAGGTGCTCTGGTCAGCTGAGTGACAGTTGATCTGGGGTGCTTTGCAATGAGGGCTAGGTGCACGGTTCCTGTGTGCCCAACCCTGACGGGCTATCTGTCCAGAGGAGCTCTGTATCCTGGGAGGGGCCTGACCACGAGGGCCCCATTGGTGGCGGGTAAGGGGCTCTTGCCCAGGTGAGCTCCATATCCTGGAATTGCCCTGACCACGAGAGCCCCATGGGCTGCTGGGGACCTGCTAAACGATGTCAGTGAAGCCACCGAGGATATACATCCAGTAGTTCCTAATTCCTACACCCTGCTGCTCATTCTACCTTCCACAAGGACATGGGATTCTGTACTAGACTTCAATGATGTCTTCTTCTGTATTCCATTCATCCCAGAAAGGCTCAGCTGCCCAAGTAACCAGATTTGGGAATGGAGAAATGCTGCCGCCTTGTGGCCGTTCCCCAAAACAGCAGCTTTAAACCCAGTGCTAATGGTCACTAAATATTCACACTCATTGCAGCCTGCAAATGACACCTGCCCTCAAAAACAATCCTGGGGTCAAAAATTGACCAAAAAATTCAAAACAGGGCAACAATCCAAGAAGACAATTTCAAGAGGTTAATTGTACTCTCCGTTTTTTTTTTCTGTTTTTCTGTACCAGAAATTTAAAAAGGCATGGAAAAATGCTGAACATTAGGAATAATTAAAGAGATGCAAATCCAAATTAAAAACACCTATCACCTCACACCAGTCAGAATGGCCATCAGCAAAAATTCTGCAAACAATAAATGCTGAAGGGGTTTTGGAGAAATTCCTACCCTTGGTTCAACGTGGGACATGGTAAGAGCCAGTAATGAAAACAAAAAAAGAGGTGCCTTGTAAAGGTAATAACTGAGATACCATTCAATCAAGCATACCCACTGCTGGGCCTATCGCCTGAGTGGATGAGAATCAAAAAGACACAGGCTGCGCTTCACTGGTGGCACAGTGGTTGAGAGTCCGCCTGCCAATGCAGGGGACACGGGTTCATGCCCCGGGTCGGGAAGATCCCACATGAGGCGGAGCGCCTGGTCCCGTGAGCTATGGCTGCTGTGCATGCGCATCTGGAGCCTGTGCTCTGCAATGGGAGTGTCCACGGCAGTGAGAGGTCCACGTACTGCAAAAGAAAAGCCACACGCTGGCAATACTGCAGTCCAGCAATATTTCCCATAGCCAACACTTGGAAGCTACGAAAATCTCCATCAACAGAGGAATGCACAAAGAAGAAGTGGTCCATGTACACAATGGAATATCACTCTAATAAAAAATATATAAATTCAATTGATAACACAAACATAAGTAAGGAGACATCAGCTTTTGGGGGCACATTACAATCTAATATATAACCGAGAAACACCACTGCCAGGATGGTCTGTTTACCTACTTACCAGATTGGGAAAAGCAGAAATGCTGCTGCCCTTTGTTCATTACCTGAAACAGCAGCTTTAAAACCTGGGCTAAGGGTCACTTCATATTCACCAGTACTGGAGGGCTGTAAATGAAAACTGCCCTCAAAATGTCTTGAGGGAGATAATGGCCAAAATATTTCTAAATGTCACACATACTTCACGAAAACAATTTGAAGAGGTAAGCTGTACTCACAGCTTGACGAAAAATAGGACATGCCAGAAAGCTCAATTTCAAGGGATTATGAGGCACATGAAAATCCAACCACAAAGTGGTATCAGCACACACTAGTCAGAATAAACATCAGCAAAAAAAACTACAAGCAAAAAATGCTAAAGGTGTTGTGGAGAAGTGAATTCCCTCAACTTTAAGTGGGACGTAACCTGGTAAGAGCCACTAATGAGAACAGAATGGAGGTGCCTCTACAAGGTAAATATTTTGCTACCATATGATCCAGCAGGCCCACTCTTGTGCCTATAAACTAAGAAGACAGAATTGGAAAGACACAGGTAGGCAAATGTACATTGCCACAGCATTACAATAGCCATGACATGGAAGCAACCAAAAAGTCCATCAACAGATGAGTGGTCAAATAAGAACAGGTATATGTACAGACAGAATATTAGCCAAGGAAAAAAAGGACACAATGCCATTTGCAGCACCGTAGATGAGTCTAGAGGTAATCACGTGACTTATTGTAAGTCAGAAAGGGAAAGACACATATCGTGTGATATCACCTTTAGGTATTACCTATAAATTGATACCAGTGAAGATATTTCCACAGAGAAGGGCAACCACTGATTCATTCAACAAACTTATGGTTCACCAATGGAAATTTGTGAGGATTGGATACATTAGGATATTGGGGTTAACAGACATATACAAACACAGGTGAAATATATAATCACCAAAGACCTACGGAATACCAAGAGAAGACTACTCAACATTCTGTCATAACGTACATGGGAAAAGGATTCCAGGAAGAATAGACATATGTTTATGTGTAAAAGAACCACATCTTGCACACCTACAAAAAGCCAAACATTGTAATCAAACTTGCTGTGATAAAAATAAAAATTAAATTAAATAAACGAACAAGAAGTAGTGAGACATATACTTAAGGGGCTTTTTCCTGGCACACGCCATTCTAAACTACAACCTAGAACACAACTTCCATTGAGGATCTGCTGCCCTAGTAACCAGATTTGGTAAAGTAGAACTAATGCCACCTTGTGGGCGTTTCACACAACAGCAGCTTTAATCCCACCGTTAATGGTCAGTTGATATTCAAAATAATTGCAGGCCTGTAAGTCACACCTGCACTGAAAACAAATCCTGGGGTCGTATATCGACCAAAAAATTCAAAGGCATCCATATTTCAAACCGACAGTTTCAAGAGGCATAATTTATGCACATTTGTCTTCTGTTTCTTTTTCTTTCTTTCTGTTTTTGTTAAAAAAAAGGGAATGGAAAGAGGCTGAACATCAGGAATTAATAAAGCCATGCAAATCCAGTGTACACAAACGTTCACCTGACAGCCGTCAGAATGATCATCAGCAAAAAAAGTCTACAAAGAATAAATGCTGAATGGGTTTTAGAGAACTGCATACCCTTTAGCTGCTGGTGGGATGCAACCTGGTAACAGCCAGTAGTGAGAACAGAATGGAGGTGCGTTTAAGGGTAAAAATGGAGCTACCATGTGATCTGGTAGGACCACTCATGGGCCTATCACCTGAGTAGACCAGAATCAAAAACACAAAGGCTGGCAATCCTGCACTGCAGCAAGGTGTACCATAGCCAAACCTGGAAGAAACCAAAATGTGCATCAACAGAAAAATGCACCAAGAAGAAGTCGTCCATGTACACAATGGAATATTAGCCATGAAAAAGCATGGAACAGTGCCGTTGGCACCACCATAGAAGGACCTAGAGATAATCACCACACTGGAAGTAAGAAAGAAACCGAAAGACAGACATCCTATGACATCACTTATAGGTGTTACCTAAGAATTGATACCCATGAAATAATTTCCAAGAGAAGGACACGCATAGATTCAGAAAACCAAATTATGTTTAACCAAATGGAAAGGTGTAAGGAATGTATGAATTAGGATATGGGGGCTAACAGACATATACTAATACATATGAAATATATAATCACAAAATACCTATGGAATACGAAGAGAGGTCCACTCAACACTCTATAATAACATACACGGGAATGGATCCAAAGAGGAATAGACAGATACATTGATAGGATGAACCAGAAACTGTACACCTAGGAGAATCTACATTTTGATCAAATTGGCTCTGATAATTAATAAAAATTAAATTTAAAAAGCAAACAACAATTTAGGAGATATGAGCTCTTGGGGGTTTGCGCTGGCACATTGCACTCTAATTCGCAGCTGACTAACACGATTGCCACGAAAGCTCTGTGGCCCAAAATCCCAGACTTGGAAATGTAGAAATGCTGCCGCCTTGTGGCCGTTTCCCACAAGAGCGGGTTTGAACCCACAGCTAATGGTCACTTAACATTCACAAGGATTCAGGGCTGTAAAGGACACCTGCCCTAAAAAATTGTGCGGAGGTAGGGAATGGCCAAAAAATTTCAAAACTGTCCAATTTTTCAAGGAGATTGTATGGAGGGGTAAGTTTTACTCACTCATTTTCAAAAAAGAGGAAAATGGATAAAAGCTCAACATCAGTACTTATTAGACTCATGCAAATCTAACCTCCAAAATGATTTCAACTCACACATGTCAACTACCATCAGCTGGAAGTCTACAAACATTACATGCTGAAGGTGTTTTAGAGAACTGTGTACCCTCTAGCTGCTGGTGAGAGGTAAAGTGGTGACAGCCCATAATAAGAATAGAAAGGAGCTGCGTTTAAAAGTAAAAATTGAGCCACCATTCCATTCAGCAGGCCCGCCACTGAGACTCTCACCTGACAAATCCAGAGTCGACAAGGCACAGGCTTCAACAGCTGCACTGCAGGAATTTTCACAATAGTCAAGACACGGAAGCAACCAAAATGTCCATCACGATATCAGTTGAAAAAGGAGAAGTGGTCCATGTACACAATGGAATATTAGCCATGGAAAACAATGAAACACTGCTCTTTGAGGCACCATAGTTGAGCCTAGAGATAATCACAGAACATGAGGTAAGTCGGAAAACAAATGACATATCCTATGATATCACTTGCAGGCGTTATCTAACAACTGACACAAATGAACATATTTGCACAGAGAAAGACACTCACACACTTAGAAAACAAACTATGCTTATCTAAAAGGAAAGGTGGGGGGAATGGAAAAATTAAGATTAGGGTTACCATACGTGTACAAATACCTATTAAATACACATAACAAAAAGACCGACCATATAGCAAGGGAGGTCTATGGAACACTCTGCAATAATTTACATGGGAAGTGGATCTGTACATGAATATATATATATATATATTTTATGCACAAATGAACCAGATTGTGTACACCTAGGACAAACAATATTGTAATCAATAGCCCTATTAAAGAAACTAAAACAACAAACAAGAAATAATGTAACATAAACTTATGGGGGTTTCTCCTGGCACATTCCATTTTAATTTACAACCTAGGAACAGGGATTCCAGAACGGCTCTGCTGCCCTAGTAACCAGATTTGGGAATGGAGAAATGCTGCCGCGTAGTGGCCGTTTACCACAACAGCAGCTTTAAACCCAGTGCTAATGGTCACTAAATATTCACACTCATTACAGGCCTGTGAATGACACCTGCCCTCAAAAACAATCCTGGGAGCGAATATTGACCAAAAAATTCAATTTTGAGGGCAACCTTTCAAGAAGACAATTTCAAGAGGTTAATTGTATTCTCCGTTTTTTTCATTTGTTCTTTAACAGAAATTTTAAAATGTCTGGAAAAATGAACCTTAGAAATAATTAAAGACTTGCAAATCCAAATTACAAAAATCCTATCAGCTCACAACAGTCAGAATGACCATCAGCAAAAATTCTGCAAACAACAAATGCTGAAGGGGTTGTGGAGAAATGCCTAGGCTTGGTTCAACGTGGGACATGGTAAGAGCCAGTAAGGAAAACAAAAAGGAGGTGCATTGAAAAGGTAAATACTGAGCTACCATTCAATCAAGCATGCCCACTGCTGGGCCCATCGCCTGAGAGGATGAGAATCAAAAAGACACAGGCTGGACTTCACTGGTGGCGCAGTGGTTGAGAGTCTGCCGCCGGAGCAGGGGACACGGGTTCATGCCCCGGTTCGGGAAAATCACACAAGCCGCGGAGCGGCTGGTCCCGTGAGCTATGGCTGCTGGGCCTGTGCGTCCAGAGCCTGTGCTCTGCAATCGCAGTGGCCATGGCAGTTAGTGGCCTACGTACTGCAAAACAAAAAAAAATACAGCCTGGCAATCCTGCACTCCAGCAATATTTATCATAGCCAACACTTGGAAGCTACGAAAATGTCCATCAACAGAGGAATGCACAAAGAAGAAGTGGTTCTTCTACACAATGGAATATGACTCCAATAAAAAAATATAAACTCAATCTAGAAAACAAACAAAAGTAAAGAAACATCAGCATTTGGGGGTTTATCCAGGCACATTCCACTGTAATTTATAACCGAGAAATACCACGGCAAGGTAGTCTGTTTCCCTAGTTAAAAGCTTGTGAAAAGCAGAAATGCTGCCACCCTCTGGCCGTGACCTGCAACAGCAGCTTTAAAACCTGTGCTAAGGGTCACTTCATATGCACCAGTACTGGAGGGCTGTAAATGAAACCTGCTCTCAGAATGTCATTAGGTAGGTAATGGCCAAAATATTTCTAAATGTCACACATACTTCACGAAAACAATTTGAAGAGGTAAGCTCTACTCACAGTTTGAAGAAAAAAAGGACATGCCAGAAAGCTCAATTTCATTGGATTATGAGACGCATGCAAATCCAACCACAAACATATAGCAGCTCACACTAGTGAGAATAAACATCAGCAATAAAAACTACAAACAATAAATGCTGAAGGTGTTGTGCAGAAGTGCATACCCTCAACGTTAAGTGGGACGTGACCTGGTAAGAGCCACTAACGAGAACAGAATGGAGGTGCCTTTACTAGGTAAATATTTTTCTACCATATGATCCAGCAGGCCCACTCCTGGGCCTATAACCTAAGAAGACAGAATTGGAAAGACACAGGCAGGCAAATGTGCATTGCCGCAGCATTACAATAGCCAAGTCATGGAAGCAACCAAAAAGTCCATCAACAGATGAGTGGACAAAGAAGAACTGGTACATGTACAGATGGAGTATTAGCCAAGGAAAAAAGAACACGATGTCATTTGCAGCACTGTAGATGAGTCTAGAGGTAATCACACAACTTGTAGTATGTCAGAAAGAGAAAGACACATATCGTATGATATCACCTTTAGGTATTACCTATAAATTGATACCAGTGAAGATATTTCCACAGAGAAGGGCAACCACTGATTCATTCACCAATCTTATGGTTCACCAATGGAAATCTGTGAGGATTGGATACATTAGGATATTGGGGTTAACAGACATATACAAACACAGGTGAAATATATAATCACCAAAGACCTACGGAATACCAAGAGAAGACTACTCAACATTCTGTCATAACGTACATGGGAAAAGGATCCCAGGAAGAACATTCATATGTGTATGTGTAAAAGAACCACATGTTGCACACCTACAACAAGCCAAAGATTGTAATCAAACTTTCTGTGATAAAAAATAAAAAATTAAATTAAAAATACGAACAAGATGTAGTGAGACAAACTTAAGGGGCTTTTTCCTGGCACATTCCATTCTAAATTACAACCTAGAACAGGACTTCCTTTGAGGCTCTGTTGTCCTAGTAACCAGATTTGGTAAGGGAGAACTGCTGCCGCCCTGTGGCCGTTTCATACAAGAGCAGCTTTAATCCCAGCGCTAATGGTCAGTTGATATTCAAAATAATTGCAGGCCTGTAAATGACACCTGCCCTGAAAACAAATCCTGGGGTCGTATATCGACCAACAAATTCAAAAGACGTCCATATTTCAAACCGACAGATTCAAGAGGCATAATTTATGCACATTAGTGTTCTGCTTCTTTTTCTTTCTTGCATTTTTTGTTAAAAAATTGGGAATGGACAAAGGCAACCTTCAGAATGGGAGAAAATATTTGCAAACGAATCAATGGACAAAGGTTTAATCTCCAATATATATAAACAGCTCATGCAGCTTAATAGTAAAAAACAACAAACAACCCAATACAAAAATGTGCAGAAGATCTAAACAGACATTTCTTCAAAGAAGACACAGAGATGGGGCCAAGACACACATGATAATCTGCTCAACATCACTAATTATTAGAGTAATGCAAACCAAAACTACAATGAGGTATCACCTCACACTTGTTAGCATGGGCATCATCAGAAAATCTACAGACAACAAATGCTGGGGAGGGTGTGGACAAAAGGAACCCTCTTCCACTATTGGTGGGAATGTAAATTGATACAGTCACTATGGAGAACAGTATGGAGGTTCCTTAAAATACTAAAAATACAATTACCATATGATCCAGCAATCCCACTTCTGGGCATATACCCAGAGAAAACCATAAATCAAAAAGACACATTCACCACAATGTTCATTGCAGCACTATTTACAATAGCCAGGTAATGGAAGCAACCTAAATGCCCACAGACAGACGAATGGATAAAGATGTGGTACATATATAAAATGGAATATTACTCAGCCATAAAAAGGAATGAAACTGGGTCATTGTAGAGACGTCGATGGATCTAGAGACTGTCATACAGAGTGAAGTAAGTCAGAAAGGGAAAAACCAATATTGTATATTAATGCATATATGTGGAACCTAGAAAAATGGTACAGATGAACCGGTTTGCAGGGCAGAAATAGAGACACAGAGGTAGAGAACAAACTTATGGACACCAAAGGGGGGAAGCCATGGGGTGGTGGTGGTGGGATGAGTTGGGAGATTGGGATTGACCCGTATACATATATATGCATAAAATAGATAACTAATAATAACCTGCTGTATACAAAAATAAATAAAATTAAATTTCAAAATTTTTAAAAATAAATAAAATTTAAAAATAAAACAGAAAAAAGTTCTTCCCTTCACACAGATGTATTTATATGAATGAATTATTTCCATACTTATATCTATAAACACATAAAAGAGGAATAAAATCTAAATTAAACCAAAAAAGAAAAAAAAACAGAACCCACCAGTTATACAGAGGAAATCCCTATCAGGGCACTTGCTCCAGTGGTAAACAATTCTGAAGTTGGTCAGAGGTGGGGAATCATCTCCCATGCAGCCAGCAGCCCCGCCCCCACAAGGAGCGTCCTCATTGCAAAGCTGGGGGACCATGCCGAGGCGTCTGTGAGTAAACGTGAGCTGAGCCCCAGGCCAGCTGCTGCTGGACTGTTCCCACCCTTCCCAGGTAAAACACCTGAATATGTACAAGGACTTGAAAGCCTAGAGGAAGGGCCGTGGAGCCACACCAGCGACAGCACGCAAGCCGACTTGGTGCCTGCAGGCCAGCCAGGATGGTCCTGGACCTGGGCGCTCTTCTGGAAGCTTTCCATTTCCCTGCCTGAGATACCCCTCCTGTCCCGGCCCTCACTGCTTTTTTCCTTCCTCACCTCTGCCCGGGGAGAAATTCCAGTGGAAGGTATGGGTGACACATCCTCTTCTTTAGCAGGTGGCAGCCTGGCAACTCCTGCAGAAAGTCCAGCAGAGCCCCACTCACACCGGGCCACCCACAAAGCCGTGGCCCATCACTCCCTCCCACCAGCACAGCCCCGAGACTGCTGATGGGGCAGAGAAAATGGCGTCAGGCACAGCTGCAGGGGCTCTTGCTGCCTGGAGCCGTGTTTATATTAACCTCAAACCAGGCACACCTGGGGAGGGCTGGCCGGCAGGGTCAGGCTACCCAGTTCAGCCAATCCTCACCCCTCAGGGACTCACATTGCAGAAAATGGACCTCGCTGAACCGGCCAGGTCCAAGGAACAGGTGTGGGCTCCTGAGTGTCAGGATAGACAAGGGGCTGCAGCTCTGGCTCGTTTTCTAATCATTTTATCTGGCCCATGAGTGGGAGACAACTTCAAGAAGACCCTCTCCTAATGAGAGGAACCCAGGAGTCAGGGAGAGGAGGGGTGATGGGTAGAGACAGAGGCCTGGTGCCCCAGCTGCAGTGGAAGTCTCTGAAAGACCAGGCAAAGGGAGGCCACACAGAGTGATGCCCAGGGTCACAGGCCTGTCAGAGCTGCTGTTTGTTCGTTCAAGTCCTGCACTGAGGTGCTCTGGTCAGCTGAGTGACAGTTGATCTGGGGTGCTTTGCAATGAGGGCTAGGTGCACGGTTCCTGTGTGCCCAACCCTGACGGGCTATCTGTCCAGAGGAGCTCTGTATCCTGGGAGGGGCCTGACCACGAGGGCCCCATTGGTGGCGGGTAAGGGGCTCTTGCCCAGGTGAGCTCCATATCCTGGAATTGCCCTGACCACGAGAGCCCCATGGGCTGCTGGGGACCTGCTAAACGATGTCAGTGAAGCCACCGAGGATATACATCCAGTAGTTCCTAATTCCTACACCCTGCTGCTCATTCTACCTTCCACAAGGACATGGGATTCTGTACTAGACTTCAATGATGTCTTCTTCTGTATTCCATTCATCCCAGAAAGGCTCAGCTGCCCAAGTAACCAGATTTGGGAATGGAGAAATGCTGCCGCCTTGTGGCCGTTTCCCAAAACAGCAGCTTTAAACCCAGTGCTAATGGTCACTAAATATTCACACTCATTGCAGCCTGCAAATGACACCTGCCCTCAAAAACAATCCTGGGGTCAAAAATTGACCAAAAAATTCAAAACAGGGCAACAATCCAAGAAGACAATTTCAAGAGGTTAATTGTACTCTCCGTTTTTTTTTTCTGTTTTTCTGTACCAGAAATTTAAAAAGGCATGGAAAAATGCTGAACATTAGGAATAATTAAAGAGATGCAAATCCAAATTAAAAACACCTATCACCTCACACCAGTCAGAATGGCCATCAGCAAAAATTCTGCAAACAATAAATGCTGAAGGGGTTTTGGAGAAATTCCTACCCTTGGTTCAACGTGGGACATGGTAAGAGCCAGTAATGAAAACAAAAAAAGAGGTGCCTTGTAAAGGTAATAACTGAGATACCATTCAATCAAGCATACCCACTGCTGGGCCTATCGCCTGAGTGGATGAGAATCAAAAAGACACAGGCTGCGCTTCACTGGTGGCACAGTGGTTGAGAGTCCGCCTGCCAATGCAGGGGACACGGGTTCATGCCCCGGGTCGGGAAGATCCCACATGAGGCGGAGCGCCTGGTCCCGTGAGCTATGGCTGCTGTGCATGCGCATCTGGAGCCTGTGCTCTGCAATGGGAGTGTCCACGGCAGTGAGAGGTCCACGTACTGCAAAAGAAAAGCCACACGCTGGCAATACTGCAGTCCAGCAATATTTCCCATAGCCAACACTTGGAAGCTACGAAAATCTCCATCAACAGAGGAATGCACAAAGAAGAAGTGGTCCATGTACACAATGGAATATCACTCTAATAAAAAATATATAAATTCAATTGATAACACAAACATAAGTAAGGAGACATCAGCTTTTGGGGGCACATTACAATCTAATATATAACCGAGAAACACCACTGCCAGGATGGTCTGTTTACCTACTTACCAGATTGGGAAAAGCAGAAATGCTGCTGCCCTTTGTTCATTACCTGAAACAGCAGCTTTAAAACCTGGGCTAAGGGTCACTTCATATTCACCAGTACTGGAGGGCTGTAAATGAAAACTGCCCTCAAAATGTCTTGAGGGAGATAATGGCCAAAATATTTCTAAATGTCACACATACTTCACGAAAACAATTTGAAGAGGTAAGCTGTACTCACAGCTTGACGAAAAATAGGACATGCCAGAAAGCTCAATTTCAAGGGATTATGAGGCACATGAAAATCCAACCACAAAGTGGTATCAGCACACACTAGTCAGAATAAACATCAGCAAAAAAAACTACAAGCAAAAAATGCTAAAGGTGTTGTGGAGAAGTGAATTCCCTCAACTTTAAGTGGGACGTAACCTGGTAAGAGCCACTAATGAGAACAGAATGGAGGTGCCTCTACAAGGTAAATATTTTGCTACCATATGATCCAGCAGGCCCACTCTTGTGCCTATAAACTAAGAAGACAGAATTGGAAAGACACAGGTAGGCAAATGTACATTGCCACAGCATTACAATAGCCATGACATGGAAGCAACCAAAAAGTCCATCAACAGATGAGTGGTCAAATAAGAACAGGTATATGTACAGACAGAATATTAGCCAAGGAAAAAAAGGACACAATGCCATTTGCAGCACCGTAGATGAGTCTAGAGGTAATCACGTGACTTATTGTAAGTCAGAAAGGGAAAGACACATATCGTGTGATATCACCTTTAGGTATTACCTATAAATTGATACCAGTGAAGATATTTCCACAGAGAAGGGCAACCACTGATTCATTCAACAAACTTATGGTTCACCAATGGAAATTTGTGAGGATTGGATACATTAGGATATTGGGGTTAACAGACATATACAAACACAGGTGAAATATATAATCACCAAAGACCTACGGAATACCAAGAGAAGACTACTCAACATTCTGTCATAACGTACATGGGAAAAGGATCCCAGGAAGAACATTCATATGTGTATGTGTAAAAGAACCACATGTTGCACACCTACAACAAGCCAAAGATTGTAATCAAACTTTCTGTGATAAAAAATAAAAAATTAAATTAAAAATACGAACAAGATGTAGTGAGACAAACTTAAGGGGCTTTTTCCTGGCACATTCCATTCTAAATTACAACCTAGAACAGGACTTCCTTTGAGGCTCTGTTGTCCTAGTAACCAGATTTGGTAAGGGAGAACTGCTGCCGCCCTGTGGCCGTTTCATACAAGAGCAGCTTTAATCCCAGCGCTAATGGTCAGTTGATATTCAAAATAATTGCAGGCCTGTAAATGACACCTGCCCTGAAAACAAATCCTGGGGTCGTATATCGACCAACAAATTCAAAAGACGTCCATATTTCAAACCGACAGATTCAAGAGGCATAATTTATGCACATTAGTGTTCTGCTTCTTTTTCTTTCTTGCATTTTTTGTTAAAAAATTGGGAATGGACAAAGGCAACCTTCAGAATGGGAGAAAATATTTGCAAACGAATCAATGGACAAAGGTTTAATCTCCAATATATATAAACAGCTCATGCAGCTTAATAGTAAAAAACAACAAACAACCCAATACAAAAATGTGCAGAAGATCTAAACAGACATTTCTTCAAAGAAGACACAGAGATGGGGCCAAGACACACATGATAATCTGCTCAACATCACTAATTATTAGAGTAATGCAAACCAAAACTACAATGAGGTATCACCTCACTCTTGTTAGCATGGGCATCATCAGAAAATCTACAGACAACAAATGCTGGGGAGGGTGTGGACAAAAGGAACCCTCTTCCACTATTGGTGGGAATGTAAATTGATACAGTCACTATGGAGAACAGTATGGAGGTTCCTTAAAAAACTAAAAATACAATTACCATATGATCCAGCAATCCCACTTCTGGGCATATACCCAGAGAAAACCATAAATCAAAAAGACACATTCACCACAATGTTCATTGCAGCACTATTTACAATAGCCAGGTAATGGAAGCAACCTAAATGCCCACAGACAGACGAATGGATAAAGATGTGGTACATATATAAAATGGAATATTACTCAGCCATAAAAAGGAATGAAACTGGGTCATTGTAGAGACGTCGATGGATCTAGAGACTGTCATACAGAGTGAAGTAAGTCAGAAAGGGAAAAACCAATATTGTATATTAATGCATATATGTGGAACCTAGAAAAATGGTACAGATGAACCGGTTTGCAGGGCAGAAATAGAGACACAGAGGTAGAGAACAAACTTATGGACACCAAAGGGGGGAAGCCATGGGGTGGTGGTGGTGGGATGAGTTGGGAGATTGGGATTGACCCGTATACATATATATGCATAAAATAGATAACTAATAATAACCTGCTGTATACAAAAATAAATAAAATTAAATTTCAAAATTTTTAAAAATAAATAAAATTTAAAAATAAAACAGAAAATAGTTCTTCCCTTCACACAGATGTATTTATATGAATGAATTATTTCCATACTTATATCTATAAACACATAAAAGAGGAATAAAATCTAAATTAAACCAAAAAAGAAAAAAAACAGAACCCACCAGTTATACAGAGGAAATCCCTATCAGGGCACTTGCTCCAGTGGTAAACAATTCTGAAGTTGGTCAGAGGTGGGGAATCATCTCCCATGCAGCCAGCAGCCCCGCCCCCGCAAGGAGCGTCCTCATTGCAAAGCTGGGGGACCATGCCGAGGCGTCTGTGAGTAAACGTGAGCTGAGCCCCAGGCCAGCTGCTGCTGGACTGTTCCCACCCTTCCCAGGTAAAACACCTGAATATGTACAAGGACTTGAAAGCCTAGAGGAAGGGCCGTGGAGCCACACCAGCGACAGCACGCAAGCCGACTTGGTGCCTGCAGGCCAGCCAGGATGGTCCTGGACCTGGGCGCTCTTCTGGAAGCTTTCCATTTCCCTGCCTGAGATACCCCTCCTGTCCCGGCCCTCACTGCTTTTTTCCTTCCTCACCTCTGCCCGGGGAGAAATTCCAGTGGAAGGTATGGGTGACACATCCTCTTCTTTAGCAGGTGGCAGCCTGGCAACTCCTGCAGAAAGTCCAGCAGAGCCCCACTCACACCGGGCCACCCACAAAGCCGTGGCCCATCACTCCCTCCCACCAGCACAGCCCCGAGACTGCTGATGGGGCAGAGAAAATGGCGTCAGGCACAGCTGCAGGGGCTCTTGCTGCCTGGAGCCGTGTTTATATTAACCTCAAACCAGGCACACCTGGGGAGGGCTGGCCGGCAGGGTCAGGCTACCCAGTTCAGCCAATCCTCACCCCTCAGGGACTCACATTGCAGAAAATGGACCTCGCTGAACCGGCCAGGTCCAAGGAACAGGTGTGGGCTCCTGAGTGTCAGGATAGACAAGGGGCTGCAGCTCTGGCTCGTTTTCTAATCATTTTATCTGGCCCATGAGTGGGAGACAACTTCAAGAAGACCCTCTCCTAATGAGAGGAACCCAGGAGTCAGGGAGAGGAGGGGTGATGGGTAGAGACAGAGGCCTGGTGCCCCAGCTGCAGTGGAAGTCTCTGAAAGACCAGGCAAAGGGAGGCCACACAGAGTGATGCCCAGGGTCACAGGCCTGTCAGAGCTGCTGTTTGTTCGTTCAAGTCCTGCACTGAGGTGCTCTGGTCAGCTGAGTGACAGTTGATCTGGGGTGCTTTGCAATGAGGGCTAGGTGCACGGTTCCTGTGTGCCCAACCCTGACGGGCTATCTGTCCAGAGGAGCTCTGTATCCTGGGAGGGGCCTGACCACGAGGGCCCCATTGGTGGCGGGTAAGGGGCTCTTGCCCAGGTGAGCTCCATATCCTGGAATTGCCCTGACCACGAGAGCCCCATGGGCTGCTGGGGACCTGCTAAACGATGTCAGTGAAGCCACCGAGGATATACATCCAGTAGTTCCTAATTCCTACACCCTGCTGCTCATTCTACCTTCCACAAGGACATGGGATTCTGTACTAGACTTCAATGATGTCTTCTTCTGTATTCCATTCATCCCAGAAAGGCTCAGCTGCCCAAGTAACCAGATTTGGGAATGGAGAAATGCTGCCGCCTTGTGGCCGTTTCCCAAAACAGCAGCTTTAAACCCAGTGCTAATGGTCACTAAATATTCACACTCATTGCAGCCTGCAAATGACACCTGCCCTCAAAAACAATCCTGGGGTCAAAAATTGACCAAAAAATTCAAAACAGGGCAACAATCCAAGAAGACAATTTCAAGAGGTTAATTGTACTCTCCGTTTTTTTTTTCTGTTTTTCTGTACCAGAAATTTAAAAAGGCATGGAAAAATGCTGAACATTAGGAATAATTAAAGAGATGCAAATCCAAATTAAAAACACCTATCACCTCACACCAGTCAGAATGGCCATCAGCAAAAATTCTGCAAACAATAAATGCTGAAGGGGTTTTGGAGAAATTCCTACCCTTGGTTCAACGTGGGACATGGTAAGAGCCAGTAATGAAAACAAAAAAAGAGGTGCCTTGTAAAGGTAATAACTGAGATACCATTCAATCAAGCATACCCACTGCTGGGCCTATCGCCTGAGTGGATGAGAATCAAAAAGACACAGGCTGCGCTTCACTGGTGGCACAGTGGTTGAGAGTCCGCCTGCCAATGCAGGGGACACGGGTTCATGCCCCGGGTCGGGAAGATCCCACATGAGGCGGAGCGCCTGGTCCCGTGAGCTATGGCTGCTGTGCATGCGCATCTGGAGCCTGTGCTCTGCAATGGGAGTGTCCACGGCAGTGAGAGGTCCACGTACTGCAAAAGAAAAGCCACACGCTGGCAATACTGCAGTCCAGCAATATTTCCCATAGCCAACACTTGGAAGCTACGAAAATCTCCATCAACAGAGGAATGCACAAAGAAGAAGTGGTCCATGTACACAATGGAATATCACTCTAATAAAAAATATATAAATTCAATTGATAACACAAACATAAGTAAGGAGACATCAGCTTTTGGGGGCACATTACAATCTAATATATAACCGAGAAACACCACTGCCAGGATGGTCTGTTTACCTACTTACCAGATTGGGAAAAGCAGAAATGCTGCTGCCCTTTGTTCATTACCTGAAACAGCAGCTTTAAAACCTGGGCTAAGGGTCACTTCATATTCACCAGTACTGGAGGGCTGTAAATGAAAACTGCCCTCAAAATGTCTTGAGGGAGATAATGGCCAAAATATTTCTAAATGTCACACATACTTCACGAAAACAATTTGAAGAGGTAAGCTGTACTCACAGCTTGACGAAAAATAGGACATGCCAGAAAGCTCAATTTCAAGGGATTATGAGGCACATGAAAATCCAACCACAAAGTGGTATCAGCACACACTAGTCAGAATAAACATCAGCAAAAAAAACTACAAGCAAAAAATGCTAAAGGTGTTGTGGAGAAGTGAATTCCCTCAACTTTAAGTGGGACGTAACCTGGTAAGAGCCACTAATGAGAACAGAATGGAGGTGCCTCTACAAGGTAAATATTTTGCTACCATATGATCCAGCAGGCCCACTCTTGTGCCTATAAACTAAGAAGACAGAATTGGAAAGACACAGGTAGGCAAATGTACATTGCCACAGCATTACAATAGCCATGACATGGAAGCAACCAAAAAGTCCATCAACAGATGAGTGGTCAAATAAGAACAGGTATATGTACAGACAGAATATTAGCCAAGGAATAAAAGGACACAATGCCATTTGCAGCACCGTAGATGAGTCTAGAGGTAATCACGTGACTTATTGTAAGTCAGAAAGGGAAAGACACATATCGTGTGATATCACCTTTAGGTATTACCTATAAATTGATACCAGTGAAGATATTTCCACAGAGAAGGGCAACCACTGATTCATTCAACAAACTTATGGTTCACCAATGGAAATTTGTGAGGATTGGATACAACAGGATATTGGGGTTAACAGACATATACAAACACAGGTGAAATATATAATCACCAAAGACCTACGGAATACCAAGAGAAGACTACTCAACATTCTGTCATAATGTACATGGGAAAAGGATTCCAGGAAGAATAGACATATGTTTATGTGTAAAAGAACCACATCTTGCACACCTACAAAAAGCCAAACATTGTAATCAAACTTGCTGTGATAAAAATAAAAATTAAATTAAATAAACGAACAAGAAGTAGTGAGACATATACTTAAGGGGCTTTTTCCTGGCACACGCCATTCTAAACTACAACCTAGAACACAACTTCCATTGAGGATCTGCTGCCCTAGTAACCAGATTTGGTAAAGTAGAACTAATGCCACCTTGTGGGCGTCTCACACAACAGCAGCTTTAATCCCACCGTTAATGGTCAGTTGATATTCAAAATAATTGCAGGCCTGTAAATCACACCTGCACTGAAAACAAATCCTGGGGTCGTATATCGACCAAAAAATTCAAAGGCATCCATATTTCAAACCGACAGTTTCAAGAGGCATAATTTATGCACATTTGTCTTCTGTTTCTTTTTCTTTCTTTCTTTTTTTGTTAAAAAAAAGGGAATGGAAAGAGGCTGAACATCAGGAATTAATAAAGCCATGCAAATCCAGTGTACACAAACGTTCACCTGACAGCCGTCAGAATGATCATCAGCAAAAAAAGTCTACAAAGAATAAATGCTGAATGGGTTTTAGAGAACTGCATACCCTTTAGCTGCTGGTGGGATGCAACCTGGTAACAGCCAGTAGTGAGAACAGAATGGAGGTGCGTTTAAGGGTAAAAATGGAGCTACCATGTGATCTGGTAGGACCACTCATGGGCCTATCACCTGAGTAGACCAGAATCAAAAACACAAAGGCTGGCAATCCTGCACTGCAGCAAGGTGTACCATAGCCAAACCTGGAAGAAACCAAAATGTGCATCAACAGAAAAATGCACCAAGAAGAAGTCGTCCATGTACACAATGGAATATTAGCCATGAAAAAGCATGGAACAGTGCCGTTGGCACCACCATAGAAGGACCTAGAGATAATCACCACACTGGAAGTAAGAAAGAAACCGAAAGACAGACATCCTATGACATCACTTATAGGTGTTACCTAAGAATTGATACCCATGAAATAATTTCCAAGAGAAGGACACGCATAGATTCAGAAAACCAAATTATGTTTAACCAAATGGAAAGGTGTAAGGAATGTATGAATTAGGATATGGGGGCTAACAGACATATACTAATACATATGAAATATATAATCACAAAATACCTATGGAATACGAAGAGAGGTCCACTCAACACTCTATAATAACATACACGGGAATGGATCCAAAGAGGAATAGACAGATACATTGATAGGATGAACCAGAAACTGTACACCTAGGAGAATCTACATTTTGATCAAATTGGCTCTGATAATTAATAAAAATTAAATTTAAAAAGCAAACAACAATTTAGGAGATATGAGCTCTTGGGGGTTTGCGCTGGCACATTGCACTCTAATTCGCAGCTGACTAACACGATTGCCACGAAAGCTCTGTGGCCCAAAATCCCAGACTTGGAAATGTAGAAATGCTGCCGCCTTGTGGCCGTTTCCCACAAGAGCGGCTTTGAACCCACAGCTAATGGTCACTTAACATTCACAAGGATTCAGGGCTGTAAAGGACACCTGCCCTAAAAAATTGTGCGGAGGTAGGGAATGGCCAAAAAATTTCAAAACTGTCCAATTTTTCAAGGAGATTGTATGGAGGGGTAAGTTTTACTCACTCATTTTCAAAAAAGAGGAAAATGGATAAAAGCTCAACATCAGTACTTATTAGACTCATGCAAATCTAACCTCCAAAATGATTTCAACTCACACATGTCAACTACCATCAGCTGGAAGTCTACAAACATTACATGCTGAAGGTGTTTTAGAGAACTGTGTACCCTCTAGCTGCTGGTGAGAGGTAAAGTGGTGACAGCCCATAATAAGAATAGAAAGGAGCTGCGTTTAAAAGTAAAAATTGAGCCACCATTCCATTCAGCAGGCCCGCCACTGAGACTCTCACCTGACAAATCCAGAGTCGACAAGGCACAGGCTTCAACAGCTGCACTGCAGGAATTTTCACAATAGTCAAGACACGGAAGCAACCAAAATGTCCATCACGATATCAGTTGAAAAAGGAGAAGTGGTCCATGTACACAATGGAATATTAGCCATGGAAAACAATGAAACACTGCTCTTTGAGGCACCATAGTTGAGCCTAGAGATAATCACAGAACATGAGGTAAGTCGGAAAACAAATGACATATCCTATGATATCACTTGCAGGCGTTATCTAACAACTGACACAAATGAACATATTTGCACAGAGAAAGACACTCACACACTTAGAAAACAAACTATGCTTATCTAAAAGGAAAGGTGGGGGGAATGGAAAAATTAAGATTAGGGTTACCATACGTGTACAAATACCTATTAAATACACATAACAAAAAGACCGACCATATAGCAAGGGAGGTCTATGGAACACTCTGCAATAATTTACATGGGAAGTGGATCTGTACATGAATATATATATATATATATTTTATGCACAAATGAACCAGATTGTGTACACCTAGGACAAACAATATTGTAATCAATAGCCCTATTAAAAAAACTAAAACAACAAACAAGAAATAATGTAACATAAACTTATGGGGGTTTCTCCTGGCACATTCCATTTTAATTTACAACCTAGGAACAGGGATTCCAGAACGGCTCTGCTGCCCTAGTAACCAGATTTGGGAATGGAGAAATGCTGCCGCGTAGTGGCCGTTTACCACAACAGCAGCTTTAAACCCAGTGCTAATGGTCACTAAATATTCACACTCATTACAGGCCTGTGAATGACACCTGCCCTCAAAAACAATCCTGGGAGCGAATATTGACCAAAAAATTCAATTTTGAGGGCAACCTTTCAAGAAGACAATTTCAAGAGGTTAATTGTATTCTCCATTTTTTTCATTTGTTCTTTAACAGAAATTTTAAAATGTCTGGAAAAATGAACCTTAGAAATAATTAAAGACTTGCAAATCCAAATTACAAAAATCCTATCAGCTCACAACAGTCAGAATGACCATCAGCAAAAATTCTGCAAACAACAAATGCTGAAGGGGTTGTGGAGAAATGCCTAGGCTTGGTTCAACGTGGGACATGGTAAGAGCCAGTAAGGAAAACAAAAAGGAGGTGCATTGAAAAGGTAAATACTGAGCTACCATTCAATCAAGCATGCCCACTGCTGGGCCCATCGCCTGAGAGGATGAGAATCAAAAAGACACAGGCTGGACTTCACTGGTGGCGCAGTGGTTGAGAGTCTGCCGCCGGAGCAGGGGACACGGGTTCATGCCCCGGTTCGGGAAAATCACACAAGCCGCGGAGCGGCTGGTCCCGTGAGCTATGGCTGCTGGGCCTGTGCGTCCAGAGCCTGTGCTCTGCAATCGCAGTGGCCATGGCAGTTAGTGGCCTACGTACTGCAAAACAAAAAAAAATACAGCCTGGCAATCCTGCACTCCAGCAATATTTATCATAGCCAACACTTGGAAGCTACGAAAATGTCCATCAACAGAGGAATGCACAAAGAAGAAGTGGTTCTTGTACACAATGGAATATGACTCCAATAAAAAAATATAAACTCAATCTAGAAAACAAACAAAAGTAAAGAAACATCAGCATTTGGGGGTTTATCCAGGCACATTCCACTGTAATTTATAACCGAGAAATACCACGGCAAGGTAGTCTGTTTCCCTAGTTAAAAGCTTGTGAAAAGCAGAAATGCTGCCACCCTCTGGCCGTGACCTGCAACAGCAGCTTTAAAACCTGTGCTAAGGGTCACTTCATATGCACCAGTACTGGAGGGCTGTAAATGAAACCTGCTCTCAGAATGTCATTAGGTAGGTAATGGCCAAAATATTTCTAAATGTCACACATACTTCACGAAAACAATTTGAAGAGGTAAGCTCTACTCACAGTTTGAAGAAAAAAAGGACATGCCAGAAAGCTCAATTTCATTGGATTATGAGACGCATGCAAATCCAACCACAAACATATAGCAGCTCACACTAGTGAGAATAAACATCAGCAATAAAAACTACAAACAATAAATGCTGAAGGTGTTGTGCAGAAGTGCATACCCTCAACGTTAAGTGGGACGTGACCTGGTAAGAGCCACTAACGAGAACAGAATGGAGGTGCCTTTACTAGGTAAATATTTTTCTACCATATGATCCAGCAGGCCCACTCCTGGGCCTATAACCTAAGAAGACAGAATTGGAAAGACACAGGCAGGCAAATGTGCATTGCCGCAGCATTACAATAGCCAAGTCATGGAAGCAACCAAAAAGTCCATCAACAGATGAGTGGACAAAGAAGAACTGGTACATGTACAGATGGAGTATTAGCCAAGGAAAAAAGAACACGATGTCATTTGCAGCACTGTAGATGAGTCTAGAGGTAATCACACAACTTGTAGTATGTCAGAAAGAGAAAGACACATATCGTATGATATCACCTTTAGGTATTACCTATAAATTGATACCAGTGAAGATATTTCCACAGAGAAGGGCAACCACTGATTCATTCACCAATCTTATGGTTCACCAATGGAAATCTGTGAGGATTGGATACATTAGGATATTGGGGTTAACAGACATATACAAACACAGGTGAAATATATAATCACCAAAGACCTACGGAATACCAAGAGAAGACTACTCAACATTCTGTCATAACGTACATGGGAAAAGGATCCCAGGAAGAACATTCATATGTGTATGTGTAAAAGAACCACATGTTGCACACCTACAACAAGCCAAAGATTGTAATCAAACTTTCTGTGATAAAAAATAAAAAATTAAATTAAAAATACGAACAAGATGTAGTGAGACAAACTTAAGGGGCTTTTTCCTGGCACATTCCATTCTAAATTACAACCTAGAACAGGACTTCCTTTGAGGCTCTGTTGTCCTAGTAACCAGATTTGGTAAGGGAGAACTGCTGCCGCCCTGTGGCCGTTTCATACAAGAGCAGCTTTAATCCCAGCGCTAATGGTCAGTTGATATTCAAAATAATTGCAGGCCTGTAAATGACACCTGCCCTGAAAACAAATCCTGGGGTCGTATATCGACCAACAAATTCAAAAGACGTCCATATTTCAAACCGACAGATTCAAGAGGCATAATTTATGCACATTAGTGTTCTGCTTCTTTTTCTTTCTTGCATTTTTTGTTAAAAAATCGGGAATGGACAAAGGCAACCTTCAGAATGGGAGAAAATATTTGCAAACGAATCAATGGACAAAGGTTTAATCTCCAATATATATAAACAGCTCATGCAGCTTAATAGTAAAAAACAACAAACAACCCAATACAAAAATGTGCAGAAGATCTAAATAGACATTTCTTCAAAGAAGACACAGAGATGGCCAAGACACACATGATAATCTGCTCAACATCACCAAT
Source organism: Hyperoodon ampullatus (assembly GCF_949752795.1). Classification (NCBI taxonomy): domain Eukaryota; kingdom Metazoa; phylum Chordata; class Mammalia; order Artiodactyla; family Ziphiidae; genus Hyperoodon; species Hyperoodon ampullatus. The sequence goes on along the minus strand of NW_027640596.1, from coordinate 4,882 downwards.
TATTAGAGTAATGCAAACCAAAACTACAATGAGGTATCACCTCACACTTGTTAGCATGGGCATCATCAGAAAATCTACAGACAACAAATGCTGGGGAGGGTGTGGACAAAAGGAACCCTCTTCCACTATTGGTGGGAATGTAAATTGATACAGTCACTATGGAGAACAGTATGGAGGTTCCTTAAAACACTAAAAATACAATTACCATATGATCCAGCAATCCCACTTCTGGGCATATACCCAGAGAAAACCATAAATCAAAAAGACACATTCACCACAATGTTCATTGCAGCACTATTTACAATAGCCAGGTAATGGAAGCAACCTAAATGCCCACAGACAGACGAATGGATAAAGATGTGGTACATATATAAAATGGAATATTACTCAGCCATAAAAAGGAATGAAACTGGGTCATTGTAGAGACGTCGATGGATCTAGAGACTGTCATACAGAGTGAAGTAAGTCAGAAAGGGAAAAACCAATATTGTATATTAATGCATATATGTGGAACCTAGAAAAATGGTACAGATGAACCGGTTTGCAGGGCAGAAATAGAGACACAGAGGTAGAGAACAAACTTATGGACACCAAAGGGGGGAAGCCATGGGGTGGTGGTGGTGGGATGAGTTGGGAGATTGGGATTGACCCGTATACATATATATGCATAAAATAGATAACTAATAATAACCTGCTGTATACAAAAATAAATAAAATTAAATTTCAAAATTTTTAAAAATAAATAAAATTTAAAAATAAAACAGAAAAAAGTTCTTCCCTTCACACAGATGTATTTATATGAATGAATTATTTCCATACTTATATCTATAAACACATAAAAGAGGAATAAAATCTAAATTAAACCAAAAAAGAAAAAAAAACAGAACCCACCAGTTATACAGAGGAAATCCCTATCAGGGCACTTGCTCCAGTGGTAAACAATTCTGAAGTTGGTCAGAGGTGGGGAATCATCTCCCATGCAGCCAGCAGCCCCGCCCCCGCAAGGAGCGTCCTCATTGCAAAGCTGGGGGACCATGCCGAGGCGTCTGTGAGTAAACGTGAGCTGAGCCCCAGGCCAGCTGCTGCTGGACTGTTCCCACCCTTCCCAGGTAAAACACCTGAATATGTACAAGGACTTGAAAGCCTAGAGGAAGGGCCGTGGAGCCACACCAGCGACAGCACGCAAGCCGACTTGGTGCCTGCAGGCCAGCCAGGATGGTCCTGGACCTGGGCGCTCTTCTGGAAGCTTTCCATTTCCCTGCCTGAGATACCCCTCCTGTCCCGGCCCTCACTGCTTTTTTCCTTCCTCACCTCTGCCCGGGGAGAAATTCCAGTGGAAGGTATGGGTGACACATCCTCTTCTTTAGCAGGTGGCAGCCTGGCAACTCCTGCAGAAAGTCCAGCAGAGCCCCACTCACACCGGGCCACCCACAAAGCCGTGGCCCATCACTCCCTCCCACCAGCACAGCCCCGAGACTGCTGATGGGGCAGAGAAAATGGCGTCAGGCACAGCTGCAGGGGCTCTTGCTGCCTGGAGCCGTGTTTATATTAACCTCAAACCAGGCACACCTGGGGAGGGCTGGCCGGCAGGGTCAGGCTACCCAGTTCAGCCAATCCTCACCCCTCAGGGACTCACATTGCAGAAAATGGACCTCGCTGAACCGGCCAGGTCCAAGGAACAGGTGTGGGCTCCTGAGTGTCAGGATAGACAAGGGGCTGCAGCTCTGGCTCGTTTTCTAATCATTTTATCTGGCCCATGAGTGGGAGACAACTTCAAGAAGACCCTCTCCTAATGAGAGGAACCCAGGAGTCAGGGAGAGGAGGGGTGATGGGTAGAGACAGAGGCCTGGTGCCCCAGCTGCAGTGGAAGTCTCTGAAAGACCAGGCAAAGGGAGGCCACACAGAGTGATGCCCAGGGTCACAGGCCTGTCAGAGCTGCTGTTTGTTAGTTCAAGTCCTGCACTGAGGTGCTCTGGTCAGCTGAGTGACAGTTGATCTGGGGTGCTTTGCAATGAGGGCTAGGTGCACGGTTCCTGTGTGCCCAACCCTGACGGGCTATCTGTCCAGAGGAGCTCTGTATCCTGGGAGGGGCCTGACCACGAGGGCCCCATTGGTGGCGGGTAAGGGGCTCTTGCCCAGGTGAGCTCCATATCCTGGAATTGCCCTGACCACGAGAGCCCCATGGGCTGCTGGGGACCTGCTAAACGATGTCAGTGAAGCCACCGAGGATATACATCCAGTAGTTCCTAATTCCTACACCCTGCTGCTCATTCTACCTTCCACAAGGACATGGGATTCTGTACTAGACTTCAATGATGTCTTCTTCTGTATTCCATTCATCCCAGAAAGGCTCAGCTGCCCAAGTAACCAGATTTGGGAATGGAGAAATGCTGCCGCCTTGTGGCCGTTTCCCAAAACAGCAGCTTTAAACCCAGTGCTAATGGTCACTAAATATTCACACTCATTGCAGCCTGCAAATGACACCTGCCCTCAAAAACAATCCTGGGGTCAAAAATTGACCAAAAAATTCAAAACAGGGCAACAATCCAAGAAGACAATTTCAAGAGGTTAATTGTACTCTCCGTTTTTTTTTTCTGTTTTTCTGTACCAGAAATTTAAAAAGGCATGGAAAAATGCTGAACATTAGGAATAATTAAAGAGATGCAAATCCAAATTAAAAACACCTATCACCTCACACCAGTCAGAATGGCCATCAGCAAAAATTCTGCAAACAATAAATGCTGAAGGGGTTTTGGAGAAATTCCTACCCTTGGTTCAACGTGGGACATGGTAAGAGCCAGTAATGAAAACAAAAAAAGAGGTGCCTTGTAAAGGTAATAACTGAGATACCATTCAATCAAGCATACCCACTGCTGGGCCTATCGCCTGAGTGGATGAGAATCAAAAAGACACAGGCTGCGCTTCACTGGTGGCACAGTGGTTGAGAGTCCGCCTGCCAACGCAGGGGACACGGGTTCATGCCCCGGGTCGGGAAGATCCCACATGAGGCGGAGCGCCTGGTCCCGTGAGCTATGGCTGCTGTGCATGCGCATCTGGAGCCTGTGCTCTGCAATGGGAGTGTCCACGGCAGTGAGAGGTCCACGTACTGCAAAAGAAAAGCCACACGCTGGCAATACTGCAGTCCAGCAATATTTCCCATAGCCAACACTTGGAAGCTACGAAAATCTCCATCAACAGAGGAATGCACAAAGAAGAAGTGGTCCATGTACACAATGGAATATCACTCTAATAAAAAATATATAAATTCAATTGATAACACAAACATAAGTAAGGAGACATCAGCTTTTGGGGGCACATTACAATCTAATATATAACCGAGAAACACCACTGCCAGGATGGTCTGTTTACCTACTTACCAGATTGGGAAAAGCAGAAATGCTGCTGCCCTTTGTTCATTACCTGAAACAGCAGCTTTAAAACCTGGGCTAAGGGTCACTTCATATTCACCAGTACTGGAGGGCTGTAAATGAAAACTGCCCTCAAAATGTCTTGAGGGAGATAATGGCCAAAATATTTCTAAATGTCACACATACTTCACGAAAACAATTTGAAGAGGTAAGCTGTACTCACAGCTTGACGAAAAATAGGACATGCCAGAAAGCTCAATTTCAAGGGATTATGAGGCACATGAAAATCCAACCACAAAGTGGTATCAGCACACACTAGTCAGAATAAACATCAGCAAAAAAAAACTACAAGCAAAAAATGCTAAAGGTGTTGTGGAGAAGTGAATTCCCTCAACTTTAAGTGGGACGTAACCTGGTAAGAGCCACTAATGAGAACAGAATGGAGGTGCCTCTACAAGGTAAATATTTTGCTACCATATGATCCAGCAGGCCCACTCTTGTGCCTATAAACTAAGAAGACAGAATTGGAAAGACACAGGTAGGCAAATGTACATTGCCACAGCATTACAATAGCCATGACATGGAAGCAACCAAAAAGTCCATCAACAGATGAGTGGTCAAATAAGAACAGGTATATGTACAGACAGAATATTAGCCAAGGAAAAAAAGGACACAATGACATTTGCAGCACCGTAGATGAGTCTAGAGGTAATCACGTGACTTATTGTAAGTCAGAAAGGGAAAGACACATATCGTGTGATATCACCTTTAGGTATTACCTATAAATTGATACCAGTGAAGATATTTCCACAGAGAAGGGCAACCACTGATTCATTCAACAAACTTATGGTTCACCAATGGAAATTTGTGAGGATTGGATACATTAGGATATTGGGGTTAACAGACATATACAAACACAGGTGAAATATATAATCACCAAAGACCTACGGAATACCAAGAGAAGACTACTCAACATTCTGTCATAACGTACATGGGAAAAGGATTCCAGGAAGAATAGACATATGTTTATGTGTAAAAGAACCACATCTTGCACACCTACAAAAAGCCAAACATTGTAATCAAACTTGCTGTGATAAAAATAAAAATTAAGGGCTTCCCTGGTGGCGCAGTGGTTGAGAGTCCGCCTGCCGATTCAGGGGGCGCGGGTTCGTGCCCCGGTGCGGGAGGATCCCACGTGCCGTGGAGCGGCTGGGCCCGTGAGCCGTGGCCGCTGAGCCTGTGTGTCCGGAGCCTGTGCTCCGCAACGGGAGAGGCCGCAACGGTGAGAGGCCCATGTACCAAAAAAAAAAAAAAAAAAAAAAAAAAAAAAAAAAATAAAAAAAAATAAAAATTAAATTAAATAAACGAACAAGAAGTAGTGAGACATATACTTAAGGGGCTTTTTCCTGGCACACGCCATTCTAAACTACAACCTAGAACACAACTTCCATTGAGGATCTGCTGCCCTAGTAACCAGATTTGGTAAAGTAGAACTAATGCCACCTTGTGGGCGT